>NC_085999.1:37861612-38161612 GCF_030014385.1 Trichomycterus rosablanca | reverse complement strand
AAAATCATCCGGATACGCCCATCCGTGTGGCATTTATGCCCGTTTTTGCCCGAATTTTTGGACAAAAATCTTGACACCTTTGGCTTTCCACAGAACGTCAACGTGATGACGTAGACGGCATCTTCAGGCCGTTCTGAGAATAGAAAATGGCGGCCGCCAAAAAATCTGACTTATTTTGGTCTGTAACTAAAGTATTAGTGATTTTTAAGATGAAAACGCTGCACAGAATGAAATTATAGTGCAGTTAGACTTTGCAGTGAGCGTCATATCGTTCGCGCTGCAACAGAAACAAAGATATTTATATCCGTTAGCTTCAAGGCTAACGGATGCATTGAAATCAATGGGAATTGCTAAATGCTAAAAGAGGGACCGAAGTCTGAGTGCACTATGCCTGAAATCTGTAAATGAGACACAGCCGATCATAGATTGCGCAATACCATGGCCCCTGCAGTGATAATCACATGTAAATGAATGAGTACTGATTTGTAAGCAGTACAAACGTGCAGAAATGCATTTTTTTACAGGTTTGGCTTTTCAAACACACCCAGAGTGAACTTGTGCTCACACCACAGCTTGTGCACAGATACAGTGGCCTGTCTGGGAGAAAGTATTCACACCCCACGCACCGCACCACTTCTAAACGCATGCGCGCCCCCGACCTGCGCACGCCCGCCGACCGGCACACGGCAATCACACTCGCATTTTCTCCGGAAATGCACTCTCTAGTTAGTGTGATTGCCTAAAGGCAATCATACTATTGTTATCCGTTAGTCATATTATTAGTGTGATTGCAGAATGCAAGCACACTATTGTTATTGTTATTTTCGTTTTCAATATATTATTATTATTCTGCCCGTTTTTTGTCCGTGCTTCTTCTCCCGCAGTTTTCGAGATATCGACCCCGTTCCAGCGCCAAATCGTCCGGCCCATACGGGAATAGAGCGCTTGTATACAACTTTTTGATCGAACCAACACTGTGGGCACAGTGCCCGTTTTAAGGTGCCCGTTTTTCCCCATTGACTCCCATTCATTTTGAAATGAATTTCGAGCTATCAACGCCGTTCCAACCCTTGATCGACCGGGTCATTAATTAGCGCACAAATCCAAAAAATCATCCGGATACGCCCATCCGTGTGGCATTTATGCCCGTTTTTGCCCGAATTTTTGGACAAAAATCTTGACACCTTTGGCTTTCCACAGAACGTCAACGTGATGACGTAGACGGCATCTTCAGGCCGTTCTGAGAATAGAAAATGGCGGCCGCCAAAAAATCTGACTTATTTTGGTCTGTAACTAAAGTATTAGTGATTTTTAAGATGAAAACGCTGCACAGAATGAAATTATAGTGCAGTTAGACTTTGCAGTGAGCGTCATATCGTTCGCGCTGCAACAGAAACAAAGATATTTATATCCGTTAGCTTCAAGGCTAACGGATGCATTGAAATCAATGGGAATTGCTAAATGCTAAAAGAGGGACCGAAGTCTGAGTGCACTATGCCTGAAAGCTGTAAATGAGACACAGCCGATCATAGATTGCGCAATACCATGGCCCCTGCAGTGATAATCACATGTAAATGAATGAGTACTGATTTGTAAGCAGTACAAACGTGCAGAAATGCATTTTTTTACAGGTTTGGCTTTTCAAACACACCCAGAGTGAACTTGTGCTCACACCACAGCTTGTGCACAGATACAGTGGCCTGTCTGGGAGAAAGTATTCACACCCCACGCACCGCACCACTTCTAAACGCATGCGCGCCCCCGACCTGCGCACGCCCGCCGACCGGCACACGGCAATCACACTCGCATTTTCTCCGGAAATGCACTCTCTAGTTAGTGTGATTGCAGAATGCAAGCACACTATTGTTATTGTTATTTTCGTTTTCAATATATTATTATTATTCTGCCCGTTTTTTGTCCGTGCTTCTTCTCCCGCAGTTTTCGAGATATCGACCCCGTTCCAGCGCCAAATCGTCCGGCCCATACGGGAATAGAGCGCTTGTATACAACTTTTTGATCGAACCAACACTGTGGGCACAGTGCCCGTTTTAAGGTGCCCGTTTTTCCCCATTGACTCCCATTCATTTTGAAATGAATTTCGAGCTATCAACGCCGTTCCAACCCTTGATCGACCGGGTCATTAATTAGCGCCCAAATCCAAAAAATCATCCGGATACGCCCATCCGTGTGGCATTTATGCCCGTTTTTGCCCGAATTTTTGGACAAAAATCTTGACACCTTTGGCTTTCCACAGAACGTCAACGTGATGACGTAGACGGCATCTTCAGGCCGTTCTGAGAATAGAAAATGGCGGCCGCCAAAAAATCTGACTTATTTTGGTCTGTAACTAAAGTATTAGTGATTTTTAAGATGAAAACGCTGCACAGAATGAAATTATAGTGCAGTTAGACTTTGCAGTGAGCGTCATATCGTTCGCGCTGCAACAGAAACAAAGATATTTATATCCGTTAGCTTCAAGGCTAACGGATGCATTGAAATCAATGGGAATTGCTAAATGCTAAAAGAGGGACCGAAGTCTGAGTGCACTATGCCTGAAATCTGTAAATGAGACACAGCCGATCATAGATTGCGCAATACCATGGCCCCTGCAGTGATAATCACATGTAAATGAATGAGTACTGATTTGTAAGCAGTACAAACGTGCAGAAATGCATTTTTTTACAGGTTTGGCTTTTCAAACACACCCAGAGTGAACTTGTGCTCACACCACAGCTTGTGCACAGATACAGTGGCCTGTCTGGGAGAAAGTATTCACACCCCACGCACCGCACCACTTCTAAACGCATGCGCGCCCCCGACCTGCGCACGCCCGCCGACCGGCACACGGCAATCACACTCGCATTTTCTCCGGAAATGCACTCTCTAGTTGTTATTTTCGTTTTCAATATATTATTATTATTCTGCCCGTTTTTTGTCCGTGCTTCTTCTCCCGCAGTTTTCGAGATATCGACCCCGTTCCAGCGCCAAATCGTCCGGCCCATACGGGAATAGAGCGCTTGTATACAACTTTTTGATCGAACCAACACTGTGGGCACAGTGCCCGTTTTAAGGTGCCCGTTTTTCCCCATTGACTCCCATTCATTTTGAAATGAATTTCGAGCTATCAACGCCGTTCCAACCCTTGATCGACCGGGTCATTAATTAGCGCCCAAATCCAAAAAATCATCCGGATACGCCCATCCGTGTGGCATTTATGCCCGTTTTTGCCCGAATTTTTGGACAAAAATCTTGACACCTTTGGCTTTCCACAGAACGTCAACGTGATGACGTAGACGGCATCTTCAGGCCGTTCTGAGAATAGAAAATGGCGGCCGCCAAAAAATCTGACTTATTTTGGTCTGTAACTAAAGTATTAGTGATTTTTAAGATGAAAACGCTGCACAGAATGAAATTATAGTGCAGTTAGACTTTGCAGTGAGCGTCATATCGTTCGCGCTGCAACAGAAACAAAGATATTTATATCCGTTAGCTTCAAGGCTAACGGATGCATTGAAATCAATGGGAATTGCTAAATGCTAAAAGAGGGACCGAAGTCTGAGTGCACTATGCCTGAAAGCTGTAAATGAGACACAGCCGATCATAGATTGCGCAATACCATGGCCCCTGCAGTGATAATCACATGTAAATGAATGAGTACTGATTTGTAAGCAGTACAAACGTGCAGAAATGCATTTTTTTACAGGTTTGGCTTTTCAAACACACCCAGAGTGAACTTGTGCTCACACCACAGCTTGTGCACAGATACAGTGGCCTGTCTGGGAGAAAGTATTCACACCCCACGCACCGCACCACTTCTAAACGCATGCGCGCCCCCGACCTGCGCACGCCCGCCGACCGGCACACGGCAATCACACTCGCATTTTCTCCGGAAATGCACTCTCTAGTTAGTGTGATTGCAGAATGCAAGCACACTATTGTTATTGTTATTTTCGTTTTCAATATATTATTATTATTCTGCCCGTTTTTTGTCCGTGCTTCTTCTCCCGCAGTTTTCGAGATATCGACCCCGTTCCAGCGCCAAATCGTCCGGCCCATACGGGAATAGAGCGCTTGTATACAACTTTTTGATCGAACCAACACTGTGGGCACAGTGCCCGTTTTAAGGTGCCCGTTTTTCCCCATTGACTCCCATTCATTTTGAAATGAATTTCGAGCTATCAACGCCGTTCCAACCCTTGATCGACCGGGTCATTAATTAGCGCCCAAATCCAAAAAATCATCCGGATACGCCCATCCGTGTGGCATTTATGCCCGTTTTTGCCCGAATTTTTGGACAAAAATCTTGACACCTTTGGCTTTCCACAGAACGTCAACGTGATGACGTAGACGGCATCTTCAGGCCGTTCTGAGAATAGAAAATGGCGGCCGCCAAAAAATCTGACTTATTTTGGTCTGTAACTAAAGTATTAGTGATTTTTAAGATGAAAACGCTGCACAGAATGAAATTATAGTGCAGTTAGACTTTGCAGTGAGCGTCATATCGTTCGCGCTGCAACAGAAACAAAGATATTTATATCCGTTAGCTTCAAGGCTAACGGATGCATTGAAATAAATGGGAATTGCTAAATGCTAAAAGAGGGACCGAAATCTGAGTGCACTATGCCTGAAATCTGTAAATGAGACACAGCCGATCATAGATTGCGCAATACCATGGCCCCTGCAGTGATAATCACATGTAAATGAATGAGTACTGATTTGTAAGCAGTACAAACGTGCAGAAATGCATTTTTTTACAGGTTTGGCTTTTCAAACACACCCAGAGTGAACTTGTGCTCACACCACAGCTTGTGCACAGATACAGTGGCCTGTCTGGGAGAAAGTATTCACACCCCACGCACCGCACCACTTCTAAACGCATGCGCGCCCCCGACCTGCGCACGCCCGCCGACCGGCACACGGCAATCACACTCGCATTTTCTCCGGAAATGCACTCTCTAGTTAGTGTGATTGCAGAATGCAAGCACACTATTGTTATTGTTATTTTCGTTTTCAATATATTATTATTATTCTGCCCGTTTTTTGTCCGTGCTTCTTCTCCCGCAGTTTTCGAGATATCGACCCCGTTCCAGCGCCAAATCGTCCGGCCCATACGGGAATAGAGCGCTTGTATACAACTTTTTGATCGAACCAACACTGTGGGCACAGTGCCCGTTTTAAGGTGCCCGTTTTTCCCCATTGACTCCCATTCATTTTGAAATGAATTTCGAGCTATCAACGCCGTTCCAACCCTTGATCGACCGGGTCATTAATTAGCGCCCAAATCCAAAAAATCATCCGGATACGCCCATCCGTGTGGCATTTATGCCCGTTTTTGCCCGAATTTTTGGACAAAAATCTTGACACCTTTGGCTTTCCACAGAACGTCAACGTGATGACGTAGACGGCATCTTCAGGCCGTTCTGAGAATAGAAAATGGCGGCCGCCAAAAAATCTGACTTATTTTGGTCTGTAACTAAAGTATTAGTGATTTTTAAGATGAAAACGCTGCACAGAATGAAATTATAGTGCAGTTAGACTTTGCAGTGAGCGTCATATCGTTCGCGCTGCAACAGAAACAAAGATATTTATATCCGTTAGCTTCAAGGCTAACGGATGCATTGAAATCAATGGGAATTGCTAAATGCTAAAAGAGGGACCGAAGTCTGAGTGCACTATGCCTGAAATCTGTAAATGAGACACAGCCGATCATAGATTGCGCAATACCATGGCCCCTGTAGTGATAATCACATGTAAATGAATGAGTACTGATTTGTAAGCAGTACAAACGTGCAGAAATGCATTTTTTTACAGGTTTGGCTTTTCAAACACACCCAGAGTGAACTTGTGCTCACACCACAGCTTGTGCACAGATACAGTGGCCTGTCTGGGAGAAAGTATTCACACCCCACGCACCGCACCACTTCTAAACGCATGCGCACCCCCAACCTGCGCACGCCCGCCGACCGGCACACGGCAATCACACTCGCATTTTCTCCGGAAATGCACATCTCTAGTTAGTGTGATTGCAGAATGCAAGCACACTATTGTTATTGTTATTTTCGTTTTCAATATATTATTATTATTCTGCCCGTTTTTTGTCCGTGCTTCTTCTCCCGCAGTTTTCGAGATATCGACCCCGTTCCAGCGCCAAATCGTCCGGCCCATACGGGAATAGAGCGCTTGTATACAACTTTTTGATCGAACCAACACTGTGGGCACAGTGCCCGTTTTAAGGTGCCCGTTTTTCCCCATTGACTCCCATTCATTTTGAAATGAATTTCGAGCTATCAACGCCGTTCCAACCCTTGATCGACCGGGTCATTAATTAGCGCCCAAATCCAAAAAATCATCCGGATACGCCCATCCGTGTGGCATTTATGCCCGTTTTTGCCCGAATTTTTGGACAAAAATCTTGACACCTTTGGCTTTCCACAGAACGTCAACGTGATGACGTAGACGGCATCTTCAGGCCGTTCTGAGAATAGAAAATGGCGGCCGCCAAAAAATCTGACTTATTTTGGTCTGTAACTAAAGTATTAGTGATTTTTAAGATGAAAACGCTGCACAGAATGAAATTATAGTGCAGTTAGACTTTGCAGTGAGCGTCATATCGTTCGCGCTGCAACAGAAACAAAGATATTTATATCCGTTAGCTTCAAGGCTAACGGATGCATTGAAATCAATGGGAATTGCTAAATGCTAAAAGAGGGACCGAAGTCTGAGTGCACTATGCCTGAAAGCTGTAAATGAGACACAGCCGATCATAGATTGCGCAATACCATGGCCCCTGCAGTGATAATCACATGTAAATGAATGAGTACTGATTTGTAAGCAGTACAAACGTGCAGAAATGCATTTTTTTACAGGTTTGGCTTTTCAAACACACCCAGAGTGAACTTGTGCTCACACCACAGCTTGTGCACAGATACAGTGGCCTGTCTGGGAGAAAGTATTCACACCCCACGCACCGCACCACTTCTAAACGCATGCGCGCCCCCGACCTGCGCACGCCCGCCGACCGGCACACGGCAATCACACTCGCATTTTCTCCGGAAATGCACTCTCTAGTTAGTGTGATTGCAGAATGCAAGCACACTATTGTTATCCGTTAGTCATATTATTATTATTTTTTTTCTTTTTATTATTCCACCACTTTCGTCGCCGGCTATCTCGCCCCGCAGTTTTCGAGATATCGACGCCGTTCCAACGCCAAATCGTCCGGCCTGTTGGTGCGACGCGGGCTTGTATACAGCTTTCGGATCCACCCGCCCGTTCGCCCGCCACGCCCGCTTTTGTAGCGTTTTTTTTCCCATAGACTTCCATTCATTTTCAAAAAAATTTTGAGATATCGACGCCGTTCCAACTCTAGATCATCCGGCCCGTTATTGGCGTCACTTATTGAAAAAAAGTTTTTTGATCCACCCGTCCGTTCACCCGCCACGCCCGCTTTTGTACCGATTTTTGGTCCCATTGACTTCCATTCATTTTCTTTGAATGGTTGTTGAATGGTTATTTCTATAACGTTTATTTAACCTATAAGAGTCCCATTCACTTCCATTCATTTTTTGAAAGTTTGAGATATCGACGCCGTTCCAACTCTAAATCGTAAAGCCCACTGATGTAACCCCGACTCAGGTACAGCATGGGGATTCGAACCCACGCCCAACTGCCACGCCCGGTTTTCGGCTCCATTCACTTCTATTCATTTTTTGAAAGTTCGAGATATCAACACCGTTCCAACTCTAAATCGTAAAGCCCCCTGATGACACCCCGACTTGGGTACAGCATGGGGATTCAAACCCACGCCCACCTGCCACGCCCATTTTTCGGCTCCATTCACTTCCATTCATTTTTTGAAAGTTCGAGATATCAACGTCGTTCCAACTCTAAATCGTAAAGCCCCCTGATGACACCCCGATTTGGGTACAGCATGGGGATTCGAACCCACACCCACCTGCCACGCCCGGTTTTTCAGCTCCATTCACTTCCATTCATTTTTTGAAAGTTTTAGATATCAACACCGTTCCAACACTATATCGTAAAGCCCACTGATGTAACCCCAACATGGGAACATCATGGGGATTCGAACCCACGCCCACCTGCCACGCCCGGTTTTTGGTCCCATTCACTTCCATTCATTTTTTGAAAGTTCGAGATATCGACGCCGTTCCAACTCTAAATCGTAAAGCCCACTGATGTAACGCCGACTCAGATACAGCATGGGGATTCGAACTCACGCCCACCTGCCACGCCCGGTTTTTGGTCCCTTTCACTTCCATTCATTTTTTGAAAGTTCGAGATATCGACGCCGTTCCAACTCTAAATCGTAAAGCCCACTGATGTAACCCCGACTCAGGTACAGCATGGGGATTCGAACCCACGCCCACCTGCCACGCCCATTTTTCGGCTCCATTCACTTCCATTCATTTTTTGAAAATTTGAGATATCGACACCGTTCCAACTCTAAATCGTAAAGCCCACTGATGTAACCCCGACTCAGATACAGCATGGGGATTCGAACCCACGCCCACCTGCCACGCCCGGTTTTTGGTCCTATTCACTTCCATTCATTTTTTGGAAATTTGAGATATCAACGCCGTTCCAACTCTAAATTGTAAAGCCCCCTGATGTAACCCCGACTTGGGTACAGCATGGGGATTCGAACCCACACCCACCTGCCACGCACGTTTTTTGTCCCCATTCACTTCCATTCATTTTTTGAAAGTTCGAGATATCAACGCCGTTCCAACTCTAAATTGTAAAGCCAACTGATGTAACCCCGACTCAGATACAGCATAGGGATTCGAACCCACACCCACCTGCCACGCCCGTTTTTCGGCTCCATTCACTTCCATTCATTTTTTGAAAGTTCGAGATATCGACGCCGTTCCAACTCTAAATCATAAAGCCCACTGATGACACCCCGACTTGGGTACAGCATGGGGATTCGAACCCACACCCACCTGCCACGCCCGTTTTTCGGCCTTATTCACTTCCATTTATTTTTTGAGAGTTCAAGATATTGACTCCGTTCCAACTCTAAATCGTAAAGCCCACTGATGACACCCCGAGTTGGATAAAACATTGGGATACGCACGCCTGCCCGACTGGCACACGGCAATCACACTCGCATTTTCTCCGGAAATGCACTCTCTAGTTGTTATTGTTATTATTCTGCCGGTTTTTTGTCTCCCTTTCTTCGTCCGCAGTTTTCGAGATATCGACCCCGTTCCAGCGCCAAATCGTCCGGCCCATACGGGAATGGACTGCTTGTATACAGGTTTTCGATCCGCTCGCCCGTTCACGTGCCACGCCCGCTTTTGTAGCGTTTTTTGGTCCCATTGACTTCCATTCATTTTTAGAATGGCATGTTCCTATACCGGCCTTCGGCTCAAATCGAGAGCTAGGATTCAGATAGAGACGCCTGTGAGTCTTCACCCACCCGACACCCCACATTACAGCTCTTCTATACAGCATTTAGACACGCTCACTTCCCACTGATGTAACCCCACTAACATACAGCATGGGGATTCGAACCCACGCCCACCTGCCACGCCCGGTTTTTGGTCCCATTCACTTCCATTCATTTTTTGAAAGTTCGAGATATCAACGCCGTTCCAACTCTATATCGTAAAGCTCACTGATGTAACCCCGACTCAGATACAGCATGGGGATTCGAACCCACGCCCACCTGCCACGCCCGGATTTTGTCCCCATTCACTTCCATTCATTTTTTGAAAGTTCGAGATATCGACGCCGTTCCAACTCTATATCGTAAAGCTCACTGATGTAACCCCGACTCAGATACAGCATGGGGATTCGAACCCACACCCACCTGCCACGCCCGGTTTTTGGTCCCATTCACTTCCATTCATTTTTTGAAAGTTCAAGATATCAACGCCGTTCCAACTCTAAATCGTAAAGCCCCCTGATGTAACCCCGACTCAGATACAGCATGGGGATTCGAACCCACACCCACCTGCCACGCCCGGTTTTTGGTCCCATTCACTTCCATTCATTTTTTTAAAGTTTGAGATATCAACGCCGTTCCAACTCTAAATTGTAAAGCCCACTGATGTAACCCCGACTTGGGTACAGCCTGGGGATTCGAACCCACACCCACCTGCCACGCCCGGTTTTTGGTCCCATTCACTTCCATTCATTTTTTGAAAGTTTGAGATATCGACGCCGTTCCAACTCTAAATCGTAAAGCCCACTGATGTAACCCCGACTTGGGTACAGCATGGGGATTCGAACCCACACCCACCTGCCACGCCCGGTTTTTGGTTCCATTCACTTCCATTCATTTTTTGAAAGTTTGAGATATCAACGCCGTTCCAACTCTATATCATAAAGCCCCCTGATGTAACCCCGACTCAGATACAGCATGGGGATTCGAACCCACACCCACCTGCCACGCCCGGTTTTTGTCCCCATTTACTTCCATTCATTTTTTGAAAGTTTGAGATATCAACGCCGTTCCAACTCTAAATTGTAAAGCCCACTGATGTAACCCCGACTTGGGTACAGCATGGGGATTCGAACCCACACCCACCTGCCACGCCCGGTTTTTGGTTCCATTCACTTCCATTCATTTTTTGAAAGTTTGAGATATCAACGCCGTTCCAACTCTAAATTGTAAAGCCCACTGATGTAACCCCGACTTGGGTACAGCATGGGGATTCGAACCCACACCCACCTGCCACGCCCGGTTTTTGGTTCCATTCACTTCCATTCATTTTTTGAAAGTTTGAGATATCAACGCCGTTCCAACTCTAAATCGTAAAGCCCACTGATGTAACCCCGACTTGGGTACAGCATGGGGATTCGAACCCACACCCACCTGCCACGCCCGGTTTTTGGTTCCATTCACTTCCATTCATTTTTTGAAAGTTTGAGATATCAACGCCGTTCCAACTCTAAATCGTAAAGCCCACTGATGTAACCCCGACTTGGGTACAGCATGGGGATTCGAACCCACACCCACCTGCCACGCCCGGTTTTTGTCCCCATTCACTTCCATTCATTTTTTGAAAGTTCGAGATATCAACGCCGTTCCAACTCTATATCGTAAAGCCCACTGATGTAACCCCGACTCAGATACAGCATGGGGATTCGAACCCACACCCACCTGCCACGCCCGGTTTTTGTCCCCATTCACTTCCATTCATTTTTTGAAAGTTCGAGATATCAACGCCGTTCCAACTCTATATCGTAAAGCCCACTGATGTAACCCCGACTTAGGTACAGTATGGGGATTCGAACCCATGCCCACCTGCCACGCCCATTTTTCAGCTCCATTCACTTCCATTCAGTTTTTGAAAGTTCGAGATATCAACGCCGTTCCAACTCTATATCGTAAAGCCCACTGATGTAACCCCGACTTAGGTACAGTATGGGGATTCGAACCCACGCCCACCTGCCACGCCCGTTTTTTGTCCCCATTCACTTCCATTCATTTTTTGAAAGTTCGAGATATCAACGCCGTTCCAACTCTATATTGTAAAGCTCACTGATGTAACCCCGACTCAGATACAGCATGGGAATTCGAACCCACGCCCACCTGCCACGCCCGGTTTTTGACTTTATTCACTTCCATTCATTTTTTGAAAGTTTGAGATAATGTCGCCCTTTCAACTCTAAATCGTAAAGCCGACTTACGACACCCCGAGTTGGATAAAGCATTGGAATACGCACGCCCGCCCGACCGGCACACGGCAATCACACTCGCATTTTCTCCGGAAATGCACATCTCTAGTTATTAGTGTGATTGCAGAATGCAAGCACACTATTGTTATTGTTATTTTCGTTTTCAATATATTATTCTTATTCTGCCGGTTTTTTGTCCGTGCTTCTTCTCCCGCAGTTTTCGAGATATCGACCCCGTTCCAGCGCCAAATCGTCCGGCCCATACGGGAATAGAGCGCTTGTATACAGCTTTTGGATCGAACCAACACTGTGGGCACAGTGCCCGTTTTAAGGTGCCCGTTTTTCCCCATTGACTCCCATTCATTTTGAAATGAATTTCGAGCTATCAACGCCGTTCCAACCCTTGATCGACCGGGTCATTAATTAGCGCCCAAATCCAAAAAATCATCCGGATACGCCCATCCGTGTGGCATTTATGCCCGTTTTTGCCCGAATTTTTGGACAAAAATCTTGACACCTTTGGCTTTCCACAGAACGTCAACGTGATGACGTAGGCGGCATCTTCAGGCCGTTCTGAGAATAGAAAATGGCGGCCGCCAAAAAATCTGACTTATTTTGGTCTGTAACTAAAGTATTAGTGATTTTTAAGATGAAAACGCTGCACAGAATGAAATTATAGTGCAGTTAGACTTTGCAGTGAGCGTCATATCGTTCGCGCTGCAACAGAAACAAAGATATTTATATCCGTTAGCTTCAAGGCTAACGGATGCATTGAAATCAATGGGAATTGCTAAATGCTAAAAGAGGGACCGAAGTCTGAGTGCACTATGCCTGAAAGATGTAAATGAGACACAGCCGATCATAGATTGCGCAATACCATGGCCCCTACAGTGATAATCACATGTAAATGAATGAGTACTGATTTGTAAGCAGTAGAAACGTGCAGAAATGCATTTTTTTACAGGTTTGGCTTTTCAAACACACCCAGAGTGAACTTGTGCTCACACCACAGCTTGTGCACAGATACAGTGGCCTGTCTGGGAGAAAGTATTCACACCCCACGCACCGCACCACTTCTAAACGCATGCGCACCCCCGACCTGCGCACGCCCGCCGACCGGCACACGGCAATCACACTCGCATTTTCTCCGGAAATGCACATCTCTAGTTAGTGTGATTGCAGAATGCAAGCACACTATTGTTATTGTTATTTTCGTTTTCAATATATTATTATTATTCTGCCCGTTTTTTGTCCGTGCTTCTTCTCCCGCAGTTTTCGAGATATCGACCCCGTTCCAGCGCCAAATCGTCCGGCCCATACGGGAATAGAGCGCTTGTATACAACTTTTTGATCGAACCAACACTGTGGGCACAGTGCCCGTTTTAAGGTGCCCGTTTTTCCCCATTGACTCCCATTCATTTTGAAATGAATTTCGAGCTATCAACGCCGTTCCAACCCTTGATCGACCGGGTCATTAATTAGCGCCCAAATCCAAAAAATCATCCGGATACGCCCATCCGTGTGGCATTTATGCCCGTTTTTGCCCGAATTTTTGGACAAAAATCTTGACACCTTTGGCTTTCCACAGAACGTCAACGTGATGACGTAGACGGCATCTTCAGGCCGTTCTGAGAATAGAAAATGGCGGCCGCCAAAAAATCTGACTTATTTTGGTCTGTAACTAAAGTATTAGTGATTTTTAAGATGAAAACGCTGCACAGAATGAAATTATAGTGCAGTTAGACTTTGCAGTGAGCGTCATATCGTTCGCGCTGCAACAGAAACAAAGATATTTATATCCGTTAGCTTCAAGGCTAACGGATGCATTGAAATCAATGGGAATTGCTAAATGCTAAAAGAGGGACCGAAGTCTGAGTGCACTATGCCTGAAATCTGTAAATGAGACACAGCCGATCATAGATTGCGCAATACCATGGCCCCTGCAGTGATAATCACATGTAAATGAATGAGTACTGATTTGTAAGCAGTACAAACGTGCAGAAATGCATTTTTTTACAGGTTTGGCTTTTCAAACACACCCAGAGTGAACTTGTGCTCACACCACAGCTTGTGCACAGATACAGTGGCCTGTCTGGGAGAAAGTATTCACACCCCACGCACCGCACCACTTCTAAACGCATGCGCGCCCCCGACCTGCGCACGCCCGCCGACCGGCACACGGCAATCACACTCGCATTTTCTCCGGAAATGCACTCTCTAGTTAGTGTGATTGCAGAATGCAAGCACACTATTGTTATTGTTATTTTCGTTTTCAATATATTATTATTATTCTGCCCGTTTTTTGTCCGTGCTTCTTCTCCCGCAGTTTTCGAGATATCGACCCCGTTCCAGCGCCAAATCGTCCGGCCCATACGGGAATAGAGCGCTTGTATACAACTTTTGGATCGAACCAACACTGTGGGCACAGTGCCCGTTTTAAGGTGCCCGTTTTTCCCCATTGACTCCCATTCATTTTGAAATGAATTTCGAGCTATCAACGCCGTTCCAACCCTTGATCGACCGGGTCATTAATTAGCGCCCAAATCCAAAAAATCATCCGGATACGCCCATCCGTGTGGCATTTATGCCCGTTTTTGCCCGAATTTTTGGACAAAAATCTTGACACCTTTGGCTTTCCACAGAACGTCAACGTGATGACGTAGACGGCATCTTCAGGCCGTTCTGAGAATAGAAAATGGCGGCCGCCAAAAAATCTGACTTATTTTGGTCTGTAACTAAAGTATTAGTGATTTTTAAGATGAAAACGCTGCACAGAATGAAATTATAGTGCAGTTAGACTTTGCAGTGAGCGTCATATCGTTCGCGCTGCAACAGAAACAAAGATATTTATATCCGTTAGCTTCAAGGCTAACGGATGCATTGAAATCAATGGGAATTGCTAAATGCTAAAAGAGGGACCGAAGTCTGAGTGCACTATGCCTGAAATCTGTAAATGAGACACAGCCGATCATAGATTGCGCAATACCATGGCCCCTGCAGTGATAATCACATGTAAATGAATGAGTACTGATTTGTAAGCAGTACAAACGTGCAGAAATGCATTTTTTTACAGGTTTGGCTTTTCAAACACACCCAGAGTGAACTTGTGCTCACACCACAGCTTGTGCACAGATACAGTGGCCTGTCTGGGAGAAAGTATTCACACCCCACGCACCGCACCACTTCTAAACGCATGCGCGCCCCCGACCTGCGCACGCCCGCCGACCGGCACACGGCAATCACACTCGCATTTTCTCCGGAAATGCACTCTCTAGTTGTTATTTTCGTTTTCAATATATTATTATTATTCTGCCCGTTTTTTGTCCGTGCTTCTTCTCCCGCAGTTTTCGAGATATCGACCCCGTTCCAGCGCCAAATCGTCCGGCCCATACGGGAATAGAGCGCTTGTATACAACTTTTTGATCGAACCAACACTGTGGGCACAGTGCCCGTTTTAAGGTGCCCGTTTTTCCCCATTGACTCCCATTCATTTTGAAATGAATTTCGAGCTATCAACGCCGTTCCAACCCTTGATCGACCGGGTCATTAATTAGCGCCCAAATCCAAAAAATCATCCGGATACGCCCATCCGTGTGGCATTTATGCCCGTTTTTGCCCGAATTTTTGGACAAAAATCTTGACACCTTTGGCTTTCCACAGAACGTCAACGTGATGACGTAGACGGCATCTTCAGGCCGTTCTGAGAATAGAAAATGGCGGCCGCCAAAAAATCTGACTTATTTTGGTCTGTAACTAAAGTATTAGTGATTTTTAAGATGAAAACGCTGCACAGAATGAAATTATAGTGCAGTTAGACTTTGCAGTGAGCGTCATATCGTTCGCGCTGCAACAGAAACAAAGATATTTATATCCGTTAGCTTCAAGGCTAACGGATGCATTGAAATCAATGGGAATTGCTAAATGCTAAAAGAGGGACCGAAGTCTGAGTGCACTATGCCTGAAATCTGTAAATGAGACACAGCCGATCATAGATTGCGCAATACCATGGCCCCTGCAGTGATAATCACATGTAAATGAATGAGTACTGATTTGTAAGCAGTACAAACGTGCAGAAATGCATTTTTTTACAGGTTTGGCTTTTCAAACACACCCAGAGTGAACTTGTGCTCACACCACAGCTTGTGCACAGATACAGTGGCCTGTCTGGGAGAAAGTATTCACACCCCACGCACCGCACCACTTCTAAACGCATGCGCGCCCCCGACCTGCGCACGCCCGCCGACCGGCACACGGCAATCACACTCGCATTTTCTCCGGAAATGCACTCTCTAGTTAGTGTGATTGCCTAAAGGCAATCATACTATTGTTATCCGTTAGTCATATTATTAGTGTGATTGCAGAATGCAAGCACACTATTGTTATTGTTATTTTCGTTTTCAATATATTATTATTATTCTGCCCGTTTTTTGTCCGTGCTTCTTCTCCCGCAGTTTTCGAGATATCGACCCCGTTCCAGCGCCAAATCGTCCGGCCCATACGGGAATAGAGCGCTTGTATACAACTTTTTGATCGAACCAACACTGTGGGCACAGTGCCCGTTTTAAGGTGCCCGTTTTTCCCCATTGACTCCCATTCATTTTGAAATGAATTTCGAGCTATCAACGCCGTTCCAACCCTTGATCGACCGGGTCATTAATTAGCGCACAAATCCAAAAAATCATCCGGATACGCCCATCCGTGTGGCATTTATGCCCGTTTTTGCCCGAATTTTTGGACAAAAATCTTGACACCTTTGGCTTTCCACAGAACGTCAACGTGATGACGTAGACGGCATCTTCAGGCCGTTCTGAGAATAGAAAATGGCGGCCGCCAAAAAATCTGACTTATTTTGGTCTGTAACTAAAGTATTAGTGATTTTTAAGATGAAAACGCTGCACAGAATGAAATTATAGTGCAGTTAGACTTTGCAGTGAGCGTCATATCGTTCGCGCTGCAACAGAAACAAAGATATTTATATCCGTTAGCTTCAAGGCTAACGGATGCATTGAAATCAATGGGAATTGCTAAATGCTAAAAGAGGGACCGAAGTCTGAGTGCACTATGCCTGAAAGCTGTAAATGAGACACAGCCGATCATAGATTGCGCAATACCATGGCCCCTGCAGTGATAATCACATGTAAATGAATGAGTACTGATTTGTAAGCAGTACAAACGTGCAGAAATGCATTTTTTTACAGGTTTGGCTTTTCAAACACACCCAGAGTGAACTTGTGCTCACACCACAGCTTGTGCACAGATACAGTGGCCTGTCTGGGAGAAAGTATTCACACCCCACGCACCGCACCACTTCTAAACGCATGCGCGCCCCCGACCTGCGCACGCCCGCCGACCGGCACACGGCAATCACACTCGCATTTTCTCCGGAAATGCACTCTCTAGTTAGTGTGATTGCAGAATGCAAGCACACTATTGTTATTGTTATTTTCGTTTTCAATATATTATTATTATTCTGCCCGTTTTTTGTCCGTGCTTCTTCTCCCGCAGTTTTCGAGATATCGACCCCGTTCCAGCGCCAAATCGTCCGGCCCATACGGGAATAGAGCGCTTGTATACAACTTTTTGATCGAACCAACACTGTGGGCACAGTGCCCGTTTTAAGGTGCCCGTTTTTCCCCATTGACTCCCATTCATTTTGAAATGAATTTCGAGCTATCAACGCCGTTCCAACCCTTGATCGACCGGGTCATTAATTAGCGCCCAAATCCAAAAAATCATCCGGATACGCCCATCCGTGTGGCATTTATGCCCGTTTTTGCCCGAATTTTTGGACAAAAATCTTGACACCTTTGGCTTTCCACAGAACGTCAACGTGATGACGTAGACGGCATCTTCAGGCCGTTCTGAGAATAGAAAATGGCGGCCGCCAAAAAATCTGACTTATTTTGGTCTGTAACTAAAGTATTAGTGATTTTTAAGATGAAAACGCTGCACAGAATGAAATTATAGTGCAGTTAGACTTTGCAGTGAGCGTCATATCGTTCGCGCTGCAACAGAAACAAAGATATTTATATCCGTTAGCTTCAAGGCTAACGGATGCATTGAAATCAATGGGAATTGCTAAATGCTAAAAGAGGGACCGAAGTCTGAGTGCACTATGCCTGAAATCTGTAAATGAGACACAGCCGATCATAGATTGCGCAATACCATGGCCCCTGCAGTGATAATCACATGTAAATGAATGAGTACTGATTTGTAAGCAGTACAAACGTGCAGAAATGCATTTTTTTACAGGTTTGGCTTTTCAAACACACCCAGAGTGAACTTGTGCTCACACCACAGCTTGTGCACAGATACAGTGGCCTGTCTGGGAGAAAGTATTCACACCCCACGCACCGCACCACTTCTAAACGCATGCGCGCCCCCGACCTGCGCACGCCCGCCGACCGGCACACGGCAATCACACTCGCATTTTCTCCGGAAATGCACTCTCTAGTTGTTATTTTCGTTTTCAATATATTATTATTATTCTGCCCGTTTTTTGTCCGTGCTTCTTCTCCCGCAGTTTTCGAGATATCGACCCCGTTCCAGCGCCAAATCGTCCGGCCCATACGGGAATAGAGCGCTTGTATACAACTTTTTGATCGAACCAACACTGTGGGCACAGTGCCCGTTTTAAGGTGCCCGTTTTTCCCCATTGACTCCCATTCATTTTGAAATGAATTTCGAGCTATCAACGCCGTTCCAACCCTTGATCGACCGGGTCATTAATTAGCGCCCAAATCCAAAAAATCATCCGGATACGCCCATCCGTGTGGCATTTATGCCCGTTTTTGCCCGAATTTTTGGACAAAAATCTTGACACCTTTGGCTTTCCACAGAACGTCAACGTGATGACGTAGACGGCATCTTCAGGCCGTTCTGAGAATAGAAAATGGCGGCCGCCAAAAAATCTGACTTATTTTGGTCTGTAACTAAAGTATTAGTGATTTTTAAGATGAAAACGCTGCACAGAATGAAATTATAGTGCAGTTAGACTTTGCAGTGAGCGTCATATCGTTCGCGCTGCAACAGAAACAAAGATATTTATATCCGTTAGCTTCAAGGCTAACGGATGCATTGAAATCAATGGGAATTGCTAAATGCTAAAAGAGGGACCGAAGTCTGAGTGCACTATGCCTGAAAGCTGTAAATGAGACACAGCCGATCATAGATTGCGCAATACCATGGCCCCTGCAGTGATAATCACATGTAAATGAATGAGTACTGATTTGTAAGCAGTACAAACGTGCAGAAATGCATTTTTTTACAGGTTTGGCTTTTCAAACACACCCAGAGTGAACTTGTGCTCACACCACAGCTTGTGCACAGATACAGTGGCCTGTCTGGGAGAAAGTATTCACACCCCACGCACCGCACCACTTCTAAACGCATGCGCGCCCCCGACCTGCGCACGCCCGCCGACCGGCACACGGCAATCACACTCGCATTTTCTCCGGAAATGCACTCTCTAGTTAGTGTGATTGCAGAATGCAAGCACACTATTGTTATTGTTATTTTCGTTTTCAATATATTATTATTATTCTGCCCGTTTTTTGTCCGTGCTTCTTCTCCCGCAGTTTTCGAGATATCGACCCCGTTCCAGCGCCAAATCGTCCGGCCCATACGGGAATAGAGCGCTTGTATACAACTTTTTGATCGAACCAACACTGTGGGCACAGTGCCCGTTTTAAGGTGCCCGTTTTTCCCCATTGACTCCCATTCATTTTGAAATGAATTTCGAGCTATCAACGCCGTTCCAACCCTTGATCGACCGGGTCATTAATTAGCGCCCAAATCCAAAAAATCATCCGGATACGCCCATCCGTGTGGCATTTATGCCCGTTTTTGCCCGAATTTTTGGACAAAAATCTTGACACCTTTGGCTTTCCACAGAACGTCAACGTGATGACGTAGACGGCATCTTCAGGCCGTTCTGAGAATAGAAAATGGCGGCCGCCAAAAAATCTGACTTATTTTGGTCTGTAACTAAAGTATTAGTGATTTTTAAGATGAAAACGCTGCACAGAATGAAATTATAGTGCAGTTAGACTTTGCAGTGAGCGTCATATCGTTCGCGCTGCAACAGAAACAAAGATATTTATATCCGTTAGCTTCAAGGCTAACGGATGCATTGAAATAAATGGGAATTGCTAAATGCTAAAAGAGGGACCGAAATCTGAGTGCACTATGCCTGAAATCTGTAAATGAGACACAGCCGATCATAGATTGCGCAATACCATGGCCCCTGCAGTGATAATCACATGTAAATGAATGAGTACTGATTTGTAAGCAGTACAAACGTGCAGAAATGCATTTTTTTACAGGTTTGGCTTTTCAAACACACCCAGAGTGAACTTGTGCTCACACCACAGCTTGTGCACAGATACAGTGGCCTGTCTGGGAGAAAGTATTCACACCCCACGCACCGCACCACTTCTAAACGCATGCGCGCCCCCGACCTGCGCACGCCCGCCGACCGGCACACGGCAATCACACTCGCATTTTCTCCGGAAATGCACTCTCTAGTTAGTGTGATTGCAGAATGCAAGCACACTATTGTTATTGTTATTTTCGTTTTCAATATATTATTATTATTCTGCCCGTTTTTTGTCCGTGCTTCTTCTCCCGCAGTTTTCGAGATATCGACCCCGTTCCAGCGCCAAATCGTCCGGCCCATACGGGAATAGAGCGCTTGTATACAACTTTTTGATCGAACCAACACTGTGGGCACAGTGCCCGTTTTAAGGTGCCCGTTTTTCCCCATTGACTCCCATTCATTTTGAAATGAATTTCGAGCTATCAACGCCGTTCCAACCCTTGATCGACCGGGTCATTAATTAGCGCCCAAATCCAAAAAATCATCCGGATACGCCCATCCGTGTGGCATTTATGCCCGTTTTTGCCCGAATTTTTGGACAAAAATCTTGACACCTTTGGCTTTCCACAGAACGTCAACGTGATGACGTAGACGGCATCTTCAGGCCGTTCTGAGAATAGAAAATGGCGGCCGCCAAAAAATCTGACTTATTTTGGTCTGTAACTAAAGTATTAGTGATTTTTAAGATGAAAACGCTGCACAGAATGAAATTATAGTGCAGTTAGACTTTGCAGTGAGCGTCATATCGTTCGCGCTGCAACAGAAACAAAGATATTTATATCCGTTAGCTTCAAGGCTAACGGATGCATTGAAATCAATGGGAATTGCTAAATGCTAAAAGAGGGACCGAAGTCTGAGTGCACTATGCCTGAAATCTGTAAATGAGACACAGCCGATCATAGATTGCGCAATACCATGGCCCCTGTAGTGATAATCACATGTAAATGAATGAGTACTGATTTGTAAGCAGTACAAACGTGCAGAAATGCATTTTTTTACAGGTTTGGCTTTTCAAACACACCCAGAGTGAACTTGTGCTCACACCACAGCTTGTGCACAGATACAGTGGCCTGTCTGAGAGAAAGTATTCACACCCCACGCACCGCACCACTTCTAAACGCATGCGCACCCCCGACCTGCGCACGCTTGCCGACCGGCACACGGCAATCACACTCGCATTTTCTCCGGAAATGCACTCTCTAGTTATTAGTGTGATTGCAGAATGCAAGCACACTATTGTTATTGTTATTTTCGTTTTCAATATATTATTGCCATTCCGCCCGTTTTTTGTCTCCCTTTCTTCGTCCGCAATTTTCGAGATATCGACCCCGTTCCAGTGCCAAATCGTCCGGCCCATACGGGAATGGACTGCTTGTATACAGCTTTTGGATCGAACCAACACTGTGGGCACAGTGCCCGTTTTAAGGTGCCCGTTTTGCCCCATTGACTCCCATTCATTTTGAAAAAAATTTCGAGCTATAAATGCCGTTCCAACTCTTGATGGACCGGGTCATTAATTAGCGCCCAAATCCAAAAAATCATCTGGATACGCCCATTTGTGTGGCATTTATGCCCGTTTTTGCCCGAATTTTGAGAGAAAAATTTTTACACCTTTGGCCTTCCATAACACGTCAACGTGATGACGTAGGCAACCACCTCGGACTGTTCCGAAAAAGCAACATGGCTGCCGATTTGAAAACGAACTTATTTTGGTCTGTAACTAAAGTATTAGTGATTTTTAAAGTAAAAATGCTGCACAGAATGAAATTATAGTGCAGTTACACTTAGCAGTGAGCGTCAAATCGATCGCGTTGCAACAGAAAAAAGATATTTCTATCCGTTAGCTTCAAGGCTAACGGATGCATTGAAATCAATGGGAATTGCTAAATGCTAAAAGAGGGACCGAAGTCTGAGTGCAGTATGCCTGAAAGCTGTAAATGACACACAGCCGATCATAGATTGCGCAATACCATGGCCCCTGCAGTGATAATCACATGTAAATGAATGAGTACTGATTTGTAAGCAGTACAAACGTGCAGAAATGCATTTTTTTTACAGGTTTGGCTTTTCAAACACACCCAGAGTGAACTTGTGCTCACACCACAGCTTGTGCACAGATACAGTGGCCTGTCTGGGAGAAAGTATTCACACCCCACGCACCGCACCACTTCTAAACGCATGCGCGCCCCCGACCTGCGCACGCCCGCCGACCGGCACACGGCAATCACACTCGCATTTTCTCCGGAAATGCACTCTCTAGTTATTAGTGTGATTGCAGAATGCAAGCACACTATTGTTATTGTTATTTTCGTTTTCAATATATTATTATTATTCTGCCCGTTTTTTGTCCGTGCTTCTTCTCCCGCAGTTTTCGAGATATCGACCCCGTTCCAGCGCCAAATCGTCCGGCCCATACGGGAATAGAGCGCTTGTATACAACTTTTTGATCGAACCAACACTGTGGGCACAGTGCCCGTTTTAAGGTGCCCGTTTTTCCCCATTGACTCCCATTCATTTTGAAATGAATTTCGAGCTATCAACGCCGTTCCAACCCTTGATCGACCGGGTCATTAATTAGCGCCCAAATCCAAAAAATCATCCGGATACGCCCATCCGTGTGGCATTTATGCCCGTTTTTGCCCGAATTTTTGGACAAAAATCTTGACACCTTTGGCTTTCCACAGAACGTCAACGTGATGACGTAGACGGCATCTTCAGGCCGTTCTGAGAATAGAAAATGGCGGCCGCCAAAAAATCTGACTTATTTTGGTCTGTAACTAAAGTATTAGTGATTTTTAAGATGAAAACGCTGCACAGAATGAAATTATAGTGCAGTTAGACTTTGCAGTGAGCGTCATATCGTTCGCGCTGCAACAGAAACAAAGATATTTATATCCGTTAGCTTCAAGGCTAACGGATGCATTGAAATCAATGGGAATTGCTAAATGCTAAAAGAGGGACCGAAGTCTGAGTGCACTATGCCTGAAATCTGTAAATGACACACAGCCGATCATAGATTGCGCAATACCATGGCCCCTGCAGTGATAATCACATGTAAATGAATGAGTACTGATTTGTAAGCAGTACAAACGTGCAGAAATGCATTTTTTTACAGGTTTGGCTTTTCAAACACACCCAGAGTGAACTTGTGCTCACACCACAGCTTGTGCACAGATACAGTGGCCTGTCTGGGAGAAAGTATTCACACCCCACGCACCGCACCACTTCTAAACGCATGCGCGCCCCCGACCTGCGCACGCCCGCCGACCGGCACACGGCAATCACACTCGCATTTTCTCCGGAAATGCACTCTCTAGTTGTTATTATTATTATTCCACCCGTTTTTTGTCTCCCTTTCTTCGTCCGCAGTTTTCGAGATATCGACCCCGTTCCAGCGCCAAATCGTCCGGCCCATACGGGAATGGACTGCTTGTATACAGGTTTTCGATCCGCTCGCCCGTTCACGTGCCACGCCCGCTTTTGTAGCGTTTTTTGGTCCCATTGACTTCCATTCATTTTTAGAATGGCATGTTCCTATACCGGCCTTCGGCTCAAATCGAGAGCTAGGATTCAGATAGAGACGCCTGTGAGTCTTCACCCACCCGACACCCCACATTACAGCTCTTCTATACAGCATTTAGACACGCTCACTTCCCACTGATGTAACCCCACTAACATACAGCATGGGGATTCGAACCCACGCCCACCTGCCACGCCCGGTTTTTGTCCCCATTCACTTCCATTCATTTTTTGAAAGTTCGAGATATCAACGCCGTTCCAACTCTAAATCGTAAAGCCCACTGATGTAACCCCGTCTCAGGTACAGCATTGGGATTCGAACCCACACCCACCTGCCACGCCCGGTTTTTGTCCCCATTCACTTCCATTCATTTTTTGAAAGTTCAAGATATCGACACCGTTCCAACTCTATATCATAAAGCTCACTGATGTAACCCCGACTCAGATACAGCATGGGGATTCGAACCAACGCCCACCTGCCACGCCCGTTTTTTGGTCCCATTCACTTCCATTCATTTTTTGAAAGTTCAAGATATCGACACCGTTCCAACTCTATATCATAAAGCTCACTGATGTAACCCCGACTCAGATACAGCATGGGGATTCGAACCAACGCCCACCTGCCACGCCCGTTTTTTGGTCCCATTCACTTCCATTCATTTTTTGAAAGTTCAAGATATCGACACCGTTCCAACTCTATATCATAAAGCCCCCTGATGTAACCCCGACTCAGATACAGCATGGGGATTCGAACCCACGCCCACCTGCCACGCCCGGTTTTTGTCCCCATTCACTTCCATTCATTTTTTGAAAGTTCGAGATATCGACGCCGTTCCAACTCTATATCATAAAGCTCACTGATGTAACCCCGACTCAGATACAGCATGGGGATTCGAACCCACGCCCACCTGCCACGCCCGGTTTTTGTCCCCATTCACTTCCATTCATTTTTTGAAAGTTCGAGATATCGACGCCGTTCCAACTCTATATCGTAAAGCTCACTGATGTAACTCCGACTCAGATACAGCATGGGGATTCGAACCCACACCCACCTGCCACGCCCGGTTTTTGTCCCCATTCACTTCCATTCATTTTTTGAAAGTTCAAGATATCCACACCGTTCCAACTCTATATCGTAAAGCTCACTGATGTAACCCCGACTCAGGTATAGCATGGGGATTCGAACCCACACCCACCTGCCACGCCCGTTTTTTGTCCCCATTCACTTCCATTCATTTTTTGAAAGTTCAAGATATCGACACCGTTCCAACTCTATATCGTAAAGCTCACTGATGTAACCCCGACTCAGGTATAGCATGGGGATTCGAACCCACACCCAACTGCCACGCCCGTTTTTCGGCCCCATTCACTTCCATTCATTTTTTGAAAGTTTGAGATATCAACGCCGTTCCAACTCTATATCGTAAAGCCCCCTGATGTAACCCCGACTCAGGTACAGCATGGGGATTCGAACCCACACCCACCTGCCACGCCCGGTTTTTGTTCCCATTCACTTCCATTCATTTTTTGAAAGTTCGAGATATCAACGCCGTTCCAACTCTAAATTGTAAAGCCCCCTGATGTAACCCCGACTCAGGTACAGCATGGGGATTCGAACCCACACCCACCTGCCACGCCCGGTTTTTGGCCCTATTCACTTCCATTCATTTTTTGAAAGTTCGAGATATCAACGCCGTTCCAACTCTAAATCGTAAAGCCCACTGATGTAACCCCGACTCAGGTACAGCATGGGGATTCGAACCCACACCCACCTGCCACGCCCGGTTTTTGGTCCCATTCACTTCCATTCATTTTTTGAAAGTTCGAGATATCAACGCCGTTCCAACTCTAAATCGTAAAGCCCACTGATGTAACCCCGTCTCAGGTACAGCATTGGGATTCGAACCCACACCCACCTGCCACGCCCGGTTTTTGTCCCCATTCACTTCCATTCATTTTTTGAAAGTTCGAGATATCGACGCCGTTCCAACTCTATATCGTAAAGCCCACTGATGTAACCCCGACTCAGATACAGCATGGGAATTCGAACTCACGCCCAACTGCCACGCCCGGTTTTGTGCCTATTCACTTCCATTCATTTTTTAAAAGTTCGAGATATCAACGCCGTTCCAACTCTATATCGTAAAGCTCACTGATGTAACCCCGAGTTGGATAAAGCATTAGGATACGCTCCTGCCCGACCGGCACACGGCAATCACACTCGCATTTTCTCCGGAAATGCACATCTCTAGTTTATATTTGTATCAGTATATTGACAATACAACAGAATTAAATGTGACATTTTTTATTATGTTATTTAACTCTGGACCCATCAAATGAGCTAAACTGCTTTGCAAAACAATATTTATTTACACAAATATCTACCAAAAGTACTTGAAATAAAATGTGTTGCATTTTAATATTTCATTTAATAATTAATTAATAATTTCTTTATTTGTATTTTGTGACTTTAATCTTACCGTCGCATGTCATAGCCGTGCAGACCCAGTTGCCGCATGCGCAGACGCAGCGGTTGCAGTCCACCTGAGTCTCCGCCCCGTCCTCGTAGGTCTCGTCCTCCAGAGCACACTCTGCAACACATGGCACAGAAGTTACACCTACGCTCGACCACCAGCTTGTCGCACACCTCATTCCAAATCTACGGGTGTTATTAGGGACAGTGATAGTCTAGTGGGTGGAACTTTGGGCTGTCAACTGGAAGATTGTGGGCTCGAATCCCGGCTCTGCCATGCAGCCGCTGTTGGGCCCTGGTCTGCTCCAGGGGCGCCGTACAAGGGCTGACCCTGCACTCTGACCCCAACTTCTAAACAAGTTGAGACATATGGAAGGCTAATTGTCAGGATGGTCCGAAATAAACCAACAATTAATAAGTAGCTACTGGAACACAGTGACGGTGTCCGGAGTCAAGCATGCTTTACAACAACGTGGAGAGGTTAGAGGTTGCCATGCAGTTAAGAATTATAAATAAAAGAATTATGCTTATTAATTTATAGGGTGGCACGGTGGCTTGGTGTGTAGCACTGTCACCTTACAGCAAGAAGGTCCTGGGTTTGATCCCCAGGCGGGGCGGTCCGGGTCCTTTCTGTGCAGAGTTTGCATGTTCTCCCCGTGTCTGTGTGGGTTTCCTCCAGGAGCTCCGGTTTCCTCCCACAGTCCAGAGACGTGCAGTCAGGTTAATTGGAGACACTGAATTGCCCTATAGGTGAATGGGTGTGTGTATGTGTGTGTGTGTGTCTGCCCTGCAAAGGACTGGTCGACCCTAATTGCATAAGTGATTAAGAAAGTGAGTAAGCGAGTGCTTATTTATTGATCATGTGATCAACACCAAACCTTTAGATATTGAAGCAACCATCCTAAGATCATGGTACTGAAATGCTGGCTTGACTGTGGACAGTGTCACCCATGTTCCACCAACAGTATGTTTCCCACTGTGTTCCAATTCAGTCACAAAAAAAATACAACAAAGAAACTGAAATCCCGAGACTGTACGTGTGTGTGTGTATGCAAACTTTTGACCTGAACCTGAATGTTTGCGACTCTCTTATTCTTTACAGTGTTTTCATGATTCTGCTATTTTAAGCTTTATTTTGGCACTAAAATAAGTGAACACGACGATCTCTGGAGGTGATTAGGAAGGCTTGGTGAGTTCCTGAGCTCAGAACGTACAGAGGAACTCAAGTTCACTCCCACTGAACTCTCACCTACTTTTCTCACTGCAGGCAGGAAAAGCAAAACAGCACATGGTTCAGCGCTCAGACCATCAGAGGATCAGGATTTACTGAGTGTGTGAGTGTGTGTACATGTGCGGATCGTTTCACTTCACTTTATTTTCACGTCAGGGTCACAGTTGGTCCAGTTTTTCCTGGAATTACTGAGTGAATGCAGTACCACACCCCGGACAAAACACCAATCCATCATGAGGCCATGGTCATGCCTCCCCCAGATATATCCATAGTGTGTGAGTGTGTGTGTGTGTGTGTGTGTGTGTTCTTACTTTTCTCTGGTGGGTTGAATCCTGGACGCAGGCAGTTGAGGAACTCGTCGAAGCTCAGCTTCCAGTCAGCATTTTGATCTGAGAGCTCGATCAGGGCGTCCACACACAGGCTCCTGACACACACACACACACACACAGTAGTAAAATAACACAATACTAGATTTGCAGTGCCTTAATGCCTTAAAGCTATGTGTTCCTAATAAAGAAACCGGTTTGTTTAAATGGAATTAATAAACCTGCAGCTACAATTCTGCACCTGCTACAATCATACCACAACAACACACACACACACACACTAGCACACACACACACACACTAGCACACACACACACTACCACATTAATGTCACTGCAGGGCTGAGACTGGCCCATCACCAAAGCATCATATGGTCAAAACAAACCTAACATTAATAAGAAGCTACAGGAACACAGTGACAGTGTCCACAGTCGATCATGCTTTACATCAACATGGAACTAAAGGTTGCAATGCAGTTAAGAATTTACATAAAAGAATTGCCCTTTTTTTATATAAATATTGAGGCAAGCCAAACTAACCCCATGATATTGAAATGCTGGCTTGACTGTAGACAGTGTCACCCATGTTCCACCAGCAGTATGTTTCCCCCAAGACTCTAGAACTTTATTAGTCACCCAAGCATCATATGGTCAGTGGGGTGCTATGGGGGTCCCTTTGGATTAACGAATATGATACAGGGAAGTGTACAGTGTAAAAGATGGGCTACAGTCACTAATTGTATACCCACACAGTTCATCTGTATGGTAGGTGTATAGTCAATCCGTGAAAAAAATAAATAGATGCTTGGTGGGTGTGTACGTGCGTACAGGTAGGTGTGTTACCTGAGCAGGCGATTGTTCTCCTCCTCGGCGTACGAGTGCAGTTCCACCGCTGAATCGTTGAGCTGGATGAAGCGCAGCAGTTCAGCCGAGTCCAGCTGAGAGTCTCCGTTATCGTAGTTCTGCAAAACAACATTTACATTTTACATTTTTGGCATTTAGCAAATTATCTTATCCAGAACAATCCAGATCTTATCATAAGCGCTTCCACAGTAAATATTACCATACTAAACAACAGTCTGAGGATACAAATCTGCTGAAACCCTGTTAAAACCAAATAAATTGTTGTTTGTTTATATAAGGTGCTATAAAGGGTTAGTACATACAGGGGTTGGACAAAATAACTGAAACACCTGTCATTTTAGTGTGGGAGGTTTCATGGCTAAATTGGACCAGTCTGGTGGCCAATCTTCATTAATTGCACATTGCACCAGTAAGAGCAGAGTGTGAAGGTTCAATTAGCAGGGTAAGAGCACAGTTTTGCTCAAAATATTGCAATGCACACAACATTATGGGTGACATACCAGAGTTCAAAAGAGGACAAATTGTTGGTGCACGTCTTGCTGGCGCATCTGTGACCAAGACAGCAAGTCTTTGTGATGTATCAAGAGCCACGGTATCCAGGGTAATGTCAGCATACCACCAAGAAGGACAAACCACATCCGACAGGATTAACTGTGGACGCAAGAGGAAGCTGTCTGAAAGGGATGTTCGGGTGCTAACCCGGATTGTATCCAAAAAACATAAAACCACGGCTGCCCAAATCACAGCAGAATTAAATGTGCACCTCAACTCTCCTGTTTCCACCAGAACTGTCCGTCGGGAGCTCCACAGGGTCAATATACACGGCCGGGCTGCTATAGCCAAACCTTTGGTCACTCGTGCCAATGCCAAACGTCGGTTTCAATGGTGCAAGGAGCGCAAATCTTGGGCTGTGGACAATGTGAAACATGTATTGTTCTCTGATGAGTCCACCTTTACTGTTTTCCCCACATCCGGGAGAGTTATGGTGTGGAGAAGCCCCAAAGAAGCGTACCACCCAGACTGTTGCATGCCCAGAGTGAAGCATGGGGGTGGATCAGTGATGGTTTGGGCTGCCATATCATGGCATTCCCTTGGCCCAATACTTGTGCTAGATGGGCGTGTCACTGCCAAGGACTACCGAACCATTCTGGAGGACCATGTGCATCCAATGGCGGTGCCGTGTATCAGGATGACAATGCACCAATACACACAGCAAGACTGGTGAAAGATTGGTTTGATGAACATGAAAGTGAAGTTGAACATCTCCCATGGCCTGCACAGTCACCAGATCTAAATATTATTGAGCCACTTTGTTTTGGAGAAGCGAGTCAGGAAACGTTTTCCACCACCAGCATCACGTAGTGACCTGGCCACTATCCTGCAAGAAGAATGGCTTAAAATCCCTCTGACCACTGTGCAGGACTTGTATATGTCATTTCCAAGACGAATTGACGCTGTATTGGCCGCAAAAGGAGGCCCTACACCATACTAATAAATTATTGTGGTCTAAAACCAGGTGTTTCAGTTATTTTGTCCAACCCCTGTACATGTTAGTTCTCAGCTTAAGTGCTTAATAAAGAGGTGATGAAGGTCTTTAATTGATTTTTGAAGACACTAAGAGACTAAGATGTACGAACGGACAGGGGAAGTTTGTTCCACCACTTGGGTGCCTTGATGCTCATCTACCTTGAGTTCTGGGTGGAGGATCAAAACCAGTGGCTCTGGGTTTTATTTTTTCTCTAAGGTAGCTTAAGGCTGGTCCATTTTTGGTTTTGTGAGCGAGCATCATTGGTTTAAACTGAATGTGGGCGGCTACAGGAAGGTTGAAAATCAGACAAGCAGATTAAACCTCGTTATGAGAAAATAATAAAGTAATGTAACTGCAAACAATAAACAAAAACTGGGTTTTAAAAGAAACCTGTAACACTGTATTAGTAGGACGCAGCAGCTCGAGCTGCAGGAAGGTTCATCATCTCTACTAACCTATAAAAAAGTGCAGGTTTTTTGTCTGCACTTAAAATAAAGGCTGTGCTTTTATCTTGAAATGCTCCACCACTGTGAGTTTGTTAGCAATTTAGCCCTGACTAAGCTAATTAAGTACATTTTAATTTAATTTTAAATATAATTCTATCTTAACAAGCCTAATAAATGCAATTATGGGACAAAATCAGGTCCAGAGTTGCATAGTGCAAGATAATCTTCACCAAAAGAATAAAAGTGTTCTGACACCCCTTCTAAATGTTTTAATTCAGTTGTTTCAGCCTGAACAGCATCTAATATGTGTGATAAATCTGATAAATAAATAAAGACAGCAGTGGTATTAGCCGCTCGTTGCGTGCCTCCGCTCACCTTGAAGTACTTGAGCAGGATGTCGGTGAAGTGGGAACCTTTAGTGAACCAGCCGTCCGGTACGACCTCCGTCTGCAGCCACTCAATCACACGACTGCGCAGTTCGTTACGGTCGGCAACGTAGCAAACCACTGCAGGCACAAACATGAAACGGTCAGGACAGAAACACAAGTTTAACAGGGGGGGACCAATATTTATTATTATTATGATTATTATTATTATTATTCACCTGAAACCCACAGGCTCACAGTGAGAACATACAGAAATTTTACCCAGGACCTTCTTGCTCTGAGGTGGAAGTGCTACCCAGTAATAAACTGTACCGCCCTATTATTATTATTTATTTCAATTCATTTTTATTAATCATTTTATCCTGGTCAGGGTTGTGGTGGGTCTGGTTTCACTGGGAAACACTGGGTGCTAGGCAGGCACACCCTGAACAGGGTGCCAACCCATCGCTGGGCTTTGACTTATATTACCATAAATATACATGTTATAATAATCAGCATAATTATTCCGACTATTTTTTTAAAAACTTCCATAAAATAAATAAATAATAATAATAATAATAATAATAATAATAATGATAGCAGTTATAATACTATTACTACTGCAAATAATAATAATAAGAATAATAAGAATAAGAATAGCAGTTACATTGATGATAATAAAAACAATAAGAATATTATTATTATAATTATTATTTTTGTTAGTATTATTATTATTATTATTATTATTATTGGTTTATTATTATTATTATTATTATTATTGTTATTATTATTATTTTATTATTATTATTAATAATATCATTGTTTTATTATCATTATTATTATTATTGTTTTATTATTATCATTATTATTATTACTGTTTTATTATTATCATTATTATTATTATTATTATTTTATTAATTATTATTATTAATTATCATTGTTTTATTATCATTATTATTATTAATTTATTATTATTATAATTATTATTATTATTGTTTTATTATAATCATTATTATTGTTATTATTATTATTTTATTATTGTTATTATTATTAATAATCATTATTATTTTATTATTATTTTATTATTATTTTATTGTTATTTTAATATTGTGATTATTATTGTTGTTAGTATTATTATTGTTATTATCATTATCATTATTATTATTATTGTTATTATTTTATTATTATTATTATTATTATCACACTTACCTGGACTGGCAGCTGCTTTCTCTGTTTTTCTTTCTGCAACAGAAAAACAAAAGTCCAAGAGATAAACCCCAGTTCAAATGTACAGTCTCTTGGTAAAATGTCTTGGGTACAAGGACAAAATAGGTAAAGTCAGAACCAAAAGTTAACATACACTCATATACTCATCTCACCTTTGCAGTGTCCATCATGCGCCACTTGGACCTTGAGTCCGGTGAGACAGGCATCTCGGTGAAGCTCACAGTGGTTCCGGTACGTTTTCCCGTTGCTGCCACACACCGAGCGCTTGTGAGGTTTACATTGCTGCAGGACAGAGACACACAGGACGTCAACCCTTCCATGTAAGAAACAGTTTAGTGGAGCTGAAATGTTAAAATGTAGGTAAAGACTCATATTAGATTCACTATATGGCCAAAAGTATGTAGACATCTGATCATGAGCTTGTTTGAAGTACTATTTATAAATTAGAAGGGGTGTCTACATACTTTTGGCCATGAGTGTATATTCATGAGTGTGTCTGATGTGGGGGTGGCCGAAGCCCTGCGATGAATCGGTGAAGGGGGTTCCTGCCTGCCTTCCTTACCTCGATACACAGGCAGGTCGGCTCTCCTTTCTCTGTTACTGCACATTCTCTTCCTGCACCGCAGAACACATTAGCACACACCTTCGACTTGCTCTGAGTCTCCTGCACACACACACACACACACACACACACACACACACACAAAACATTAAAAAGATCCCAACCTACAAATCTTATATCTGCAGTCAGGATACAACAACCTAATAAATAAATGAGTAATAAATGAGTTAATAACTGTCATTAACCATAATGACCATAGCAAAGCTTAACTGCCCACAGTGAGGTCCTTCAATACATTGTGAATACAGATTATGTACTTTAGATGGCGCCACTGAGCCATCAATCCCATTTCGATCGTTCATTTTTTTTAATCATTTTTACATTTCTATCAGGGTCTGATAAGAGTTATTTTATTATTCTATTCGTTTCATTCATTGATAGGTTTTTTCCCCAGATTAAAAATACCATAATACATTTATTTTAAGGGTGGCACGGTGGCTAGAACTGTCACCTCACAGCAAGAAGGTCCTGGGTTTGATCCCCAGGCGGGGCGGTCAGGGTCCTTTCTGTGTGGAGTTTGCATGTTCTCCCCCTGTCTGTGTGGGTTTCCTCTGTTAGCTCCGGTTTCCTCCCACAGTCCAAAAACATGCAGTCAGGTTAATTTGAGACACTGAATTGCCCTATAGGTGAATGAGTGTGTGTGTATGTGTCTGCCCTGCGATGGACTGGCGCCCCGTCCAGGGTGTTACTGTGTGCCCTGCGCCCATTGAAAAGCTGGGATAGGCGCCAGCACCCTCCCACAACCCTAACTGGATACGCGGATAAGAAAATGAATGAACAAATGAATACATTTATTTCATAATTTCACCTTTTATTTTTCCAAACAGGCAATTTTATAGCCCTTTTGACATTATCACACCAGGGTGGGAGGCAGATGAGGCCAAAAATGTGTGCACATCTTTAAAGTTGAACTGAATTACAGTAGCCGTCTGTAGTGTGATGACTTATATTCATCCCCCATCTTTAAGTTTAGTATTAAAACTAATTTCTATACAGGTTTTTCTTTTGTTGAAGTGTGTTGAAGATAAATTTTTAACCCCTTCTTGTGTGTATCTCTATTTATATATATAGTGTCACCCTGACAGGAGACGAGTTCTCCTTGAAAACGAGGCCATGCCCAGTGTGGTGTGAAGCGCTTTCCCTGCTGCTCCATAACAAATGTTTCCCTTCAGGGGAGAAACCAGGACTTAAACTCACACAGCGCGGTCACGCCTTTAACCAGAGCAACGGAACTACTGGAGCAGTTCAGAAGAGACAGGGTTTAAAATACACACCAGCAAGACAATCTAAAAAGAATCATCAATCGACTGAATTCTACATTTTAAAAGCAAGACACGTGTTTTTTTTCCCCTAAATATAATAGCCGAAGCCCAGAGCTGGAGTAGGAGGTGAGGAGTAGAGGATGATAATGTAATGCAAAGAATATCAATCAAGGTATAATTAAGGTAAGACATGGATGTGTGTGGACATGCATTCATTCATAACTGCTTCATCCTCAGGACAACACACACACACACACACTTCTAGTGGCAATTTAAGGCAGCTCCTCCACCTATAGCATGTTTCTACACCTTATGCACTGTAGATGGCGCCACTGAGCCACCAATACAATTTATCTACAGACTTCTTTAAATTGTTTCAAGATCTGTTATCCGTTCTGTCCATTTCTTCTATATACATTTTATTTTCTTATTTGTTGTCATGCATTTTACATTTCTGTAATTTCATAAATTATCTATTATTTATTTTATTTTTATTCCTCACTTGTCTTTTGTTCCATTCATTTCTTTCTGTCCTGCATTCAATTCTATTCTTCTTTGTTTGTTTCTTTCTTTTCTCTCCTCTTTCTTTCCTGAACTCAATCCTTTTTCTTTTCTTTTTTTGTTTCTCTCCTGTGTTCAATCCTTTTCTTTCTTTCTTTTTTGTTTTCTTTCTTTCATTCCTGTATCCAATCCTTTTCTTTATTTCCTGCACTAAATCCTTTTTCTTTCTTTCTTTTTTCCTTCTTTCTTTTCTTTCTTTCCTGCATTCAATCCTTTTCTTTCTTTCTTTCTTTCTTTCTTTCTTTCTTTCTTTCTTTCTTTCTTTCCTGCATTCAATACTTTTCTTTCTTTCTTTCTTTCTTTCTTTCTTTCTTTCTTTTCTGCATTCAATCCTTTTCTTTCTTTTTCTTTTTTTCTTTCTTTCTTTCTTTCCTTCATTCAATCCTTTTCTTTCTTTCTTCCTTCCTTCCTTCCTTCCTTCTTTCCTGCATTCAATCATTTTCTTTTCTTTCTTTCCTGGATTCAATTATTTTCTTTTCTTTCTTTCTTTCCTTCATTTCTTTTCTTTCCTTCTTCTCTTTCTTTCTTTCCTGTTCCTTCTTTTCTTTCTTTTCTTCTTCCTTCATTCATTTCTTCCTTTTTTTTCTTTCCTGCACTCAATCTTTTATTTCTTTCTCTGCTTGTTCTTTTTCCTTCTCTCCGTTATCTTTTCCTTTCTTTTGGCTTCCACTGTGGGATTTCTATATGAACATTTTGTCCTGTATTTTCAGTTTCCAGTCCTACATTATCAGTATCTACAGTATCATGAACACAAATCCCAGACAGTCCCTTGCCTCCTCCTCCTCCTCCTTACCCCCCTCATTTCTCTGCTCTTTCTTTCCTTCTCCTGTGAGCTGGACCAGCCCCCACTGTGTACTGGACTGGTCATGTGAGAAAAATGCTCACCAATCACCGACTGCCAAGTTGAGTCTGGAGTAAAAATTTCGAATGTTGCTGCAACTTCCCCACATGCACAGACCCCTCCTGCTATCCGAGGGGTTTCCTGTGTCCCGCACCCACGGCACGACTGAGCTCAAACACTTACAGCTGTTTTTGGGAGGTGGAAGGAGAAAACACATGGATATGAGAGATGACGATCACACCAATGATCTCAGGGTCCTGAAGCAGTGCAGCATCTACACTAGATCTATGCTGCCCGAACACACAGTTAAACTGTTTTTCTCTTGTTTATTTCCTTCCTTTTGTGTGTTCATGGGTGTGTTTGGGTGTTTTCTGGACATATTCTCCCTGTGTAATGCGTGAATCATTCCATTTAAATGACCAAATCCAGAACGTTCTCGGTTATGCCAAGCGTTTCCCATTTTAGGATTATTGAGGCCACTGAGATCCTGGGAACACTTACAAACCTCAGATATGGTTTTATGATTTATTCCTTCCCACAGAGATCCACTGACAACTCTCTGGACTTCAAGGCTTGATTTTTTGTCCTGACAATGAAGGGGATATTTTGGGCTAATTTACTAACAGTGGGGTAACAGAAGGTACAAACTGAAGGCAGGTGGCATACATAATCATCTTATTAAAGACGTCCGAACATTTTCCCGTTCTGTAAAGATGACAGGACTGAGTTTCTTATGTTTCTAAAACTTAAGTGGGACCGAGAACGTGTTTTAGCTCAACCAAATCGAACCCCTGATCTGCAAGAGTTTCCATGGCAACTAAAAGCGGCGGATGCTGGACAGATTGAGAGCCGGAGAAGGAAAAAGAAAGAAGAATCGATGCGGAGCTGCCGAACTTCAACACAGAAACTGATGCAGAAAACTCCGTCTGATGTTTTAATACTAAAACAGGTTGGATTTATGGTCCAGACTGTCCAAAGATATGTACAACGTTCATGAAGCACAAAGCCATTTTAATACAATTTCAGGTTTGATGTAAAGTGGCAGACATGGCTGGAGGATGTCGGCTAAAGGCTGCAGAAGTTTATTACTAGTCGAGATACAGTCCAGCTCAAAAGCACTAAGAAACAATACCAAAAGTAGTTTAAAACCAACTTGTAGTTTGTAGGAGGTGGTCACAATGGTCAAATGACCAGCGCTTGGTGCTTTTAAATATGAAGACCAGAACGACCACAGGGGACCCCCACAGAGCAGGTATTATTTAGGTGGTGGATGATTCTCAGCACTGCAGTGACACTGACATGGTGGTGGTGTGTTAGTGTGTGTTGTGCTGGTTTTTAAACACCTCACTGTCACTGCTGGACTGAGAATAGTCCACCAACCAATTATATCTAGCCAGCAGCGCCCCGTGGGCAGCATCCTGTGATGACTGATGAAGGTCTAGAAGATGACCGACTCAAACAGCAGCAATAGATGAGCGATCGTCTCTGACTTTACAAGGTGAAACAACTAGGTAGGAGTGTCTAATAGAGTGGACAGTGAGTGGACACGGTATTTAAAATCTCCAGCAGCGCTGCTGTGTCTGATCCACTCATACCAGCACAACACACACTAACACACCACCACCATGTCAGTGTCACTGCAGTGCTGAGAATCATCCACCACCTAAATAATACCTGCTCTGTGGTGGTCCTGTGGGGGTCCTGACCATTGAAGAACAGGGTGAAAGGGGGCTAAGAAAGCATGCAGAGAAACAGATGGACTACAGTCAGTAATTGTAGAACTACAAAGTGCTTCTATATGGTAAGTGGAGCTGATAAAATAGACAGTGAGTGAAACAAGGTGGTTTTAATGTTATGGCTGATCGGTGTGTATATATATATATATACGTGTCCCCGCTCCTCAGCTTCAGAGTTTTACAAATGACCAGTTTATTACTGTTTAATGACCTGAGTGATCGAGTCGGACCGTATCATATCTCCATTTCATTTTTCTGGTGCACAGAACCGCCGATGTGTTTGATATTTTATTCAAAGAACCGCAAATCAATTCTGAAATGTACAGATGACTGATAACGGGACTGAAGAGCTGGTGTGGGGTGATTATGGGGTGCGTCAGCAGCATTAAATCATACGTAGTCATCAACGTTTAGGCTTTTGTTGGATGGTTTTAAGGGTTTACACCAAATTTGTGACTACCGGATAAATAAGACATTCTTGACCAAGTTTTACCACCCTTCCAAATCAGAAAATGTTAGGACAGTATGAAAAATGTCCTACATTTACTTTTATTTGATTGCAGACAGTTTGCATGAACCCATGAACCTCAGATATTTCACATTTCATTTGTTAGAACGCATCCATTCCTGCATTTCTGGCCTGAAACACGTTCGAAAAAAAGATGGGACAAGGGCAGTTTAGAGCTAGTAATGAGGTAAAACAACTAAATAAGGCCGAAACAGCCAACAATGCCGGTCCCGTGCCAGGATAGAAATAAGAGGGCTGCATCAGTATGTGCACATGGGCCACAGACTTGTTTGTAATAAAACAAATAAAAATATAACAGAGCTACCGGATTTATTAAAAGAAGCCTTAAACAGCAGGGTACATCTTAGAGCTTCTTTAATAAATTAATAAAATGTGTTTTATGAACGTGCTTGCGCAGCAGGTAGACTACTGCAGAGCAACATGGGTTCCGGGAAGCCACTGTGAGGAGTTTCGCATGTTCTTTTTATGGTGATTGTGTGAGTTTCCTTTGGGAATTATATCCATAATGTTATCCATAAAGTGCTCCAAGGAAGGAACAGTGATAAACCGGCGACAGGGTCATGGGTAATTATCATCATTATCACCTACGTGTCTCGATCTTTATCATCAATGCAATGTGCGCAAGATCTGAATGATAATGGCCAAAGTAATTTTAATGTGCTTATATTGTTAAACCAGGATTAGAACAATTATTTAGACAATTTATTAACTAAATAGTTTTAGGTGCACTTTATTTTTTAATCAATAAAAAATTGAGGCCCAGAAACCGGGTGGCTTGTCACGGGCGGCAGGGATGTTAGTCCAACACATATTGCGACACCCATCCCTCTTCTACCTGCCTTTCTTCGTAGCGGGTTCCATATATAGTAAGACAAAGTCGTATATGAATTCTACTCTGAAAAAACGGCAAGTTCTCCGGACCTGAAATTATCTTAAATGGACCTAAAGATGGTGGAAACGTGTATCGTATTTTGTTCCATTATTCCTTTGTTATTTGTATTTATTAATTAGATCCTTTAATATTTAGTTTTGTGGCATTTTAGCCACAGTGTTATTTTGCCCTGGACTGAATATCTGTGTGTATGGATTCTATTTTCTTCTCTTTTTGGCGCCTGGGGATCCACCTCGCCCCCTCTCTCTCTAGCCAGGCGCGACCTTCCGCATCAGAGTTTGTCTTCTGTTAGTTCTTGTTAGCTGTTCGAGTCTGTAAGTGTTGGAGAAAGCTTCCATCTATTTTAAATGTTTGACAGCCACAGGGTTTTTTACGTATCCATTACAGACGCCCAAATGTTAACCCGTCTGTAAAAGCATTCTGTGCGGGAGATCGACATCAGTGGGAGCTGGAACTGGAAATCTGTAGCTAAAAATGACTGCTAATGTCATACTGGTGCAAATACGCAAGTATGTGACAGGACGTTTTATGAAAACGGGACCAATGCAGACCACAAAAGCATCATGAATACTTTTGTTACTTAACGACAAGTTTAATTTGTCATTATGGCTGATTAAATGTAAATTAATGAGTAAAATTCCAAATCAAATCCACAACACAATACAGTGTGGAAAAGCCGAGGGGTGTGAATACTTTATGCATAATAATGAATAAATGATTGACTACACCAAATAAACCCAACCGGTCGCTTAAAGCACAGATAACCAAACTAAAGCTACTACTCGGGTTTGGAAATGCTTCAGAAAACCGTTGTCACTTAACACAGTCCACCACTGCATCGAGAAATGCACAGAGAAAGCCGTCCATCAGTTCTCCGGACCTGAGCTCATCTCAAGAGGACCAAAAGATGGTGGAAACGAGTGCTGTGTGCTGTATAGAAGTTATGTTCTCTGTGCCAGTAATGAAAAAGAACCATTGGGACTGTAATCAGCGAAAGGTGCAAAAGCCACAATCTGTCAAGGTACAGGGGTGCACCAGTAGCCACAGCATGCGTGAGTTGCATTCGTGTAAAGGTACCACTGATGTGGGGACGTATTTTGGGATTTTAGAGACAGGACGTTTGTTTAATAGTACTACTACTACGAATAATAATAATAACAATACAATCAATAATAATAATAATAATAAGCTTTATATTCAGCAATGGCATTCATGCTTAATGGAAATGTCAGGCTAAACACAGCTTGTGGAGACAGAGCCACGTTTGTATTTTGTTGACAAGCCCAATAACTGGAACACTACGAGAACACAAACATTCCCTCGCTGTCTCAGAGCCGCAGCACAGTTTATATTTAGCATGTGTACTGTCAGGCTCAACAATCAGACAAGACGTACCGGCTGAGGATAAATAAATGAGGTGGGACTGGAGGAGAGAGAGATGTGGTGAACTCGTGAAGATACTTTTTAACCAGTCAACTAAGCTGTGAATTAGGAACGTTGGAAGGTTTTCAATTTAGGTGGGCCGGTCCTTGTTGTACCTGTTCATTTTCTTAAGGAAAGACAAGTATCTTTGGCAGAGTTAAAGGTAAAAGAGAATGAGGATGGCCAACAAAAGATGGATAGATGATTTATAAAGAATTATAAACACACCATTAAGAAGCCTGAAGACCCAAAGAAACATCCAGGATGCCAGGACTTTATTGCACTTGACAATAATAATAATAATAATAATAATAATAATAATAATTTGGGCAACAAATGGGCTAAAGAAAAATTGCAAAATACTCACTTTTAAGAGTATCAATAGCAAAAACTGGTCAGACAATTAGCAAGAAGTAAACAATTTAATAAATTAACTTAGTATGGGATAGCCTGATACTCTTTTTTCTTTGATATTCTTAAAAGAAAACAGGATTCGTTGAACCAGTCAACTTTCTTACAGTGCCTCAATGTCCAGTTCTGATGCATATGTGCCCAAATGGTAGACTGGGGTTAGCATGGGCACTTTGACCGGTCTGCAACAAAGCCTTCATGTTCTGCGGCATCATTGAGTCCTGGTCTCCTAAAAACCATTGACCTCAATGGTTTGTGGTTTGCCCCTTCGTAGACCACTGTCAGCAGGTACTTACTACGATTACCTGTAAGCACCCCTTGCTCTTTCAGAGATACTTCAATCTAACTGTCTGACTATTACGATTTAGCCAATATCAAAGTCCCTCAGGTCTTTTATGCCTGATCAGATCTGCTGTTTTTAACATGTGAACTATGATGAACTACCATCAGCACAAAATGAAATAAATCTCTGACCGTGACATCACAATTGTTATGAAACAGGGTGGTTTTAATGTTTTGGCTTATCATATATACACATATTTGTGTGTGTGTGTGTGTAAAAGTAATGCATAATGATATTTTTCTGTATCACTGGTTTCTATCATTAGCACAACAAACACTCCAGTCAGAAACTAAATCATTGTAATTACCATGGTGATGCCACACTGGCACGACCTGCCTTTGATGCCCATTAGTTTGAGAGAAGGGAAGAGAAAATATCAGAGATGCAGAGATGATCAGGAAATACCATTTTATTATTTTTTAAAAACCATTTTTCACTAGTTTGACGATGTGTGTGTGTGTGTGTGTTTATATAAACACAGTAATGCAAAAGGAACATTCTGTATTGTATGGATTCACACTCAGAAAATCAAAAAGAACTTGATTTTGACCGAGTGATGAATTGAAACAAAACAGCTCATAATACTGAAGTGGAAAATCAATATAGTTCATAAATATTTAATAAATAATTAACAAACTTTGCTACTGGCAGGCCGTGCACCTATACAGACAACGATTGGATCATCTGAAGGGTACGGATCCGTACGGATTCCTCATAACTGCTGCAGTTATGACCTCTGCTGGCTGATAGATGTGTCCTGCACATGACTCTCCGTGTGCAATTCGGCTCTCCATACGAACCCGCCTCATGCAGGTGAAACAAAACGGTCGGCTAATACACATGTTGAAGGGGGCGTGTGTTAGTTATGACCCTCTTCGGTCAGGAATAGAGGTCTGCATCAGTAGAGGAAGTGAAATGCAATCAGGGGATTGGAAATGATGGGAAAAATGCATTAAATAAAGACAAATAATTAACATAAAAATGTGAGTCCCTAAGTATTAAGCCCAACTGCTATGAAGTACACAAATTAGTTCTGGTGCAACCAATCACCATAAGACGTCACATACTTAGCTAAAGTAAAAAAAGAATAAAGAATATCATGAGGACCAAAAACCTTTAAAAACAAGTCCATGGAACAACCAGCTCAGACTGAAGAAGTCGCTTGGATGAGCGACGATATTATGAGCAACTATAATCTACGATTAAATAACAAACAAGACAACGAGAATACAACCATGAGGAGGCAAATGACGATGGCATTAGTAAAAAAAAACGCAACCAAGAAGCCAAGTACAACTCTGATGCTGAAGATTCGCAGTTCAGATCAGAAACTCAACAAAACTGGGTGTCAGAAAGAAAGTCATCATGTGTAAAGAGGTTCTGGTCTAATAAGTCTTAATGTACGTTTCTGGCCTTACAGCAAGTTGCTGAGACCAAGACTTGAAGGGTTGAAGGTTCAACTTTTAAAAGGACAAAGACCCAAATCATACTTCCAAATATAAACTAGAGTTTTAAACCAATGTGCAGAACCTCATTGTGTTGGAATGTCCGAGTCAAGGTCCAGATTTGAGCAGAAACATCACCAGCAGTGCAGCGTCGAGACCTGAATAAACAGTGGGAATTAAACTCAGCTTGTTGCTGTTTGTAAATCAGTGAAGGATAATGTTACTGAATAAGCAGATGCAGATGCAGACAGCACAGCGCTAACCAAGCATGAAGTACAACTGAGAGCCGTGTGTTAGGCTGTAATTAGACACCATGTGTATATGAGGTAAGGGTATTGATGTAGATATGGCTTGATAAGTTTAGGGATGAGGACATGACCAAGCCTTAAACCACAATTACACGAGTGTTGCTGCATCCGAACAATAATGAACATCTGCAAAGATCTGACCCACCCCAGGCACAACATCTTTATACTTCATACCACGTGTGCCTATGCTTACGTGCAATACATTCTACTGCACTCGACTGTTTTTATATCATATACGACCTCCTAAGGTGCAATAACATCTCAACTGTGACTGTAACATCTCGAGCAAAACAAAAGAACTGTGATTTATACACACACATATATGCACACACACACACACACAGCCTTAAGCACAATAGCTTTTCTGTGCAATTTCCCTCCAGCATCGCTCCTGGCACCAGAAACTTTATAATTATTTTAATAGACACTTATTATTCTATTCTATATTTATTCTAATGCTAGATTTTTTAGTTTCTTTTACTTCATCTTTTACTTTCTTGTATTTGTCTGAGTAATCTCACTGTAACACACTATATCGACAAAAGTATTGGGACAACCCTTCCAATTATTAGATTCATGTGTTTTAGCCACAAACTCACTGTTGTAATGGAGCTTTTAGACTACATGCACATACACCGACCAGACATAACATTATGATAATTGACAGGTGAAGTGAATAACACTGATTATCTCTTCATCATGGCACCTGTTAGTGGGGGGGATATATTAGGCAGCAAGTGAACATTTTATCCTCAGAGTTGATGTTAGAAGCAGGAAAAATGGACGAGCGTGAGGATTTGAGCGAGTTTGACGAGGACCAGATTGTGATGGCTAGACGACTGGCTCAGAGCATCTCCAAAACTGCAGCTCTTGTGGGGTGTTCCCGGTCTGCAGTGGTCAGTATCTATCAAAAGTGGTCAAAACAGTGGTAAACCGGCGACAGGATCATGGGCGGCCAAGGCTCACTGATGCACGTGTGGTCGGATCCAACAGACGAGCTACTGTAGCTCAAACTGCTGAAGAAGTTAATGCTGGTTCTGTGTACACTATATGGCCAAAGGTATGTGGACACCTGACCGTGAGATGTTAGACATCCTATTTCAAAACCATGGGCACTGATATGCTCAGTAAAGACATTAAACAAAATTGTTGGTGTGTCTGTGGGAACCTGTGCTCATTTAGTCCAAAAATCAAGCTACCGATGGCACCTAAATAAAATGAGGAGGCCAGACTATAATTAATCTTATAGTTAATTTAAAAGGTGTTCCATCATATTAGGGTCAGAGTTCTGTTCCGACTACTGAAATTTACTCCCTTTAAACTTGTCATCTTCATGGACCTTTCATTTTGTGGACAGGAACACAATCATACTGGGAAAGGAAAGGACCTGTCCCATACTGTTGCTACTAAGTTTAAGAGATCACATGTGTCAAACTCAAGGCCTGCGGGCCAAATCCGGCCCGATACGTCATCTTATGTGGCCCGCAAGAGCTTAAAAGACGTGCGATTGTCTAAAAATACAGTGTAAAATCCTACATGAACTGCCTTGCCCACAATGCATGCCAATTTTGTGACCCGCAGAGTGAATAGATGGCAGTGATTCCACATCAGCGTTTAACTGAGGCAGTTTTCCAACAAGTGATGTTGAAAAATATTTACAAATAATCCCAAAATGTACAAGAAGAGACAACTGAAGCAGAAAGAGGAAATTTAATGAAAGATGTGAAAGTGAAAACAAGTTTGTGCTTCAAGAAGAGAAAGAGGTACGTCTGTTGTGTTATGAGGCCGTGTCTGTGGTAAAGGAGAACAATATAAATGTAGATATACATTATAAATATACAGTATAAACGTGATATTTTAACACCAAACACAGAATTTAGCCTCCAAGAACAACAACAAATTGTCCAAGACTTAAAAGGCAGACTGCAATCACAGCAGGATACGTTACAATCGGCTCTTTGAGGGCCAACATAATGCTGACGTGGCCCTCGGTGAAAATATGTAGAATCTGCTCTAATATCCACAGCTCTAACGGGTTTATTTTGAGATAATTGTGCCAGTCTGAGTAACAATCTGCTCCTCAGGCCCCCTGCTGTAAAACACCAACAGACTGAAGTTATCGAGTCCTGCAGAGACGCCATTTTGTCTCCATCTCGCCGGGACGCCCAGGCAGTGAAATTGGATCCGGCTGTAAAGTCTGGAGGTGAAGCATGACGAGTGTGTATGTGTTCTACAGAATGATGTCAGTGGAGGTAGGTAATGGAGGTTCTGAGAAGGCACAGACGTGACATCATGAAAAAATTCTTTTTGCTCCTGGGGACCAAACTCCAGGACTGACGGAGGATGTAAACGCTCCCAACAAGGGCGTCATTGTGTTTCACAAAAATGCTGCTCCAAATTCGAAACATGTGCTTCATATTGAGAGAATTATGGGAAGGGTGGAGGGGGAGAAGTAGGTGAAAGGAGGACAGAGTCACAGAATGGAATAAAAATGTATGAATTTGGGTTTTTCCCATCTAGTTCATGTTCATCCTCTGGATTCTATTTAGTCATTACATTTTGGTAAATGATTATTATACAAATAATTGTGATTTATGGTCTTTCTATCGTTTCTGTTGACGTTATTGCAGATTGTTTCTGCATTACATTAGGAATGCATTAACTTCTACAACCTGGGTCATCCTGGTCAGGATTTTGGTGGGTCAACTCTTTCTAAACAGCTCAATGGAAGAGTTGTAGGATTGGACTGTTTTACAGTAATGATCTGCCATAAGGTTCTTACTCTAGCTCAGGGGTGTCAAACTCGATTGTAACGTATCCTGCTGTGATTGCTCTCTGCCTTTTAAGTTTTGGACAATTTGTTGTTTTTCTTGGAGGCTAAATTCTGTGTTTGGTGTCAAAATGCCAAATTTATTCTGTATATTTATAACGTATATCTACATTTATATTGTCCTCCTTTACCACAGACACGGCCTCATAACACAAGAGACGTACCGGTTTCTCTTAAAGCACAAACAAGCAATCTTGGTGCTCTGATCTTCTACTCTGGTGTCATTTGTCATGAGTAAGCTTCCAGTTTATTGTATGAAAGAGGGAGTTTATATAGATGAAGATAATGTGTAAGTGAGAATGTGAGACCAAAAGAGAACTATTACACGCCGGAACAAGACGGTTCGGGGTGTTGGGGTTGTTTAACATTCAGAAGGGGAGACACAGAGGTTCTGTGGTTAACAAACGTCTTATTGTACTTGTACAGTGACAATAAAGATGAATTTACAGGTTCTGCCAAACAATCTGGCAACCACAACATGACTAACTTGCCTGTCTTATGCCTAGTTCACACTACACGACTTTTGCCCGGATTTTCGCTCGGCGACTGGTCGGCACTAGACTTGCCGGCTCGGGAGCAACTCGGCGTTCGGCAACCGAAGCGAGATTTCTAGCTTGTTAGATATCTGGATCTGATTTGCCTGACTGGCAATGAGTGCTATGTCTAAAAGCCAATGAGAACGCAAGATACGGGGTTAGGGGAAACGCAGGGGAGGAGTGTAAACAGGTGGGACAGGGGCGTAATATAGTTTATATCATAATACATCAGCACACAATCAAGTTTTACAGTATTTCTGACCTTATCGTTCTCTACAAAACACCCACGTTGCATTGCAAAAATATTTATTAACCTCCAACTCACTACAGAACAATCCATGCTGTTCGCGTAGCCAAATCCACTCAGATTCATTTATTTTTCCTCTTTGTTTTTATGCTGCACATCAGCGCATGCGATTCCAGTTGGTGGTAGATGGTGTAGTGTGAGACCCCCTATCACCGATCAGTCGTGTAGTGTGAAATATACACCGACTTAAAAGACTCCCGAGTGTGAACGTGGCATAACTTGCTAGTCGGCCTTAATTAGCTCTGCATTCAAATTTCTACTGACTTTTTTATGACAATAAAATGTCCCAAATGTCTCTCTGCCACAGTTACATTTCGGTTGAGATGTTGCTTGATGAATTCATTCAAGAATGTAGCTACTTTGGCAGCTGCCTTAGAATTAAACATAAACATGAGGTACCTACCAACGAGGTATACATAACAAGGTTACATTTCTGCGATTTAAATTAGTTTGGCCACAAAGCAGCTTTGGAGAAATCCATGCCCAGTTTGGATATGATCAATCCGAAGGTAAATGTAGTCCCCTAGCGGTGCATGTGAAGGCCTTAAGCTTTGTTAAGACTTTAAAAATCTATAAGAAAGTAAAAGTTTAGTTTCTGGTAGGGACAGAGGACTTAGGGATTGATGTGGGCATTGACGTATACGGCTAATGAGGAACCTTGAGGATTCAGAGTTGGAATTGGAGCCGGTCCATCATTTGCTCATCACCTCTCATTGCTGCAGTGAACTGTTGGGAGGAAAATGCTGAAAATGAGTTCAGTCACTTGTAGTCTTCTCGTACGCAAACATCATTTCATGAAAAGATTCACAGTTTTCAAAGAAATCAAGACCTCAGAAAATAAGAGTCTTTCAGGAGGAACAATAAGCAGGAGGTTGTTCGAGGTTTTCTGTCTGTGATGTGCTAAAACGGCTTTGCTGTCTAAAAAACTCGTCAAGGACAGAATGAATCTGTGGGAGAGAATGGAAAGTCTGATTCAGAGTGGTTCAGCAGAGTTGTTTGGACTGAAGAATCATGATTTGTGTAGCGTGACGATGGACTAGGGCTGGGCGATTTTCACGATTAATTCGGTTAATTCGCATGAGCGTTTTCACCCGATGTTAGAATGTGACAATCGCGATTGTTTACATACTTTATATTTTCATTAAAATACCAACATGTCACGAGGCTGACCAGACGCTCTCGGAATATAAATCAGGGAAAGTTTAATATAAAAAGGGCGAAAACAGTGTACAAAACCAGGTCAGAGTCCAAAACCAGAGGATAAACTACACAGTAAACGGAAGACAACAAGGATTATAACACGGTAACGGTTCGATTCAGTAATAAGGAGCGCAAACACGATCGGCAAAACGAGACACAAACAGAAGAGTTTAATTAAGATTCACTGAATCAAACACCGCTGAACTGAATCAAAACTCCGGTGAGCGCGATCAGGATTGGCTGGCCGGGACATGTGACAGTCACGTGACAGTCCGTGAGAGCATGGGATTTGTAGTCCATATAGTTAGAAGCAGAACGTTTCAATTGCATTATGCAAGAACAAAAAAAATCGAAATCGTAATCGACAATCGGTTATAATTTTAAAATAATCGAGATTTTTTTTTTTTGCAAAATCGCCCAGCCCTACGATGGACCATTGAACGTAACATCTTCATAGACATGGTTAGAAATACAGCAGGTTGAATATGATCAAGCCGAAGGTAAATGTAGTCCCCTAACGGTGCATGTGAAGGCCTTAAGCTTTGTCAAGACTTTAAAAATCTATGAGAAAGTAAAGGTTTAGTTTCTGGTAGGGACAGAGGACTTAGGGATTGATGTGGGCATTGACGTTGTATACGACTAATGAGGAACCCTGAGGATTCAGAGTTGGAATTGGAACTGGTCCATCATTTGCTCATCACCTCTCATTGCTGCAGTGAACTGTTGGGAGGAAAATGCTGGAAATGGGTTCAGTCACTTAGTCTTCTCATACGCAAACATCATTTCATGAAAAGATTCACAGTTTTTAAAGAAACTGTCAGCAGAAACCAAGACCTCAGAAAATGAGAGAACAATAAGCAGGAGGTTGTTCGAGGTTTTCTGTCTGTGATGTGCTAAAACGGCTTTGCTGTCTAAAAAACTCGTCAAGGACAGAATGAATCTGTGGGAGAGAATGGAAAGTCTGATTCAGAGTGGTTCAGCAGAGTTGTTTAGACTGAAGAATCATGATTTGTGCAGCGTGACGATGGATTAGAGAGACATGATTCTTCGTAGACGGTTAGAAAAACAACAGATTAAATATGATCAAGTTGAAGGCGAATGTAAACAAAGTCCCCTAATGGTGCATGTTGAGTTGAGTTCAGTGTAGTTTAGTTTCTGATAGGGACACTTAGGGGTTGATGAGGGCATTGACAATGTACTGTACATCCCTGTGCTTTAATATTTTTTACATTAATCTGCTCTTGTTTACCTGTCCTTGTGCAGGTGAAAAGATGCAGTTTGCTCTCCTCAATCGGGGTGGGGGTCAGCACCAGTATAACAAAATTGGATGTGCTAAAAAAATCTGGAAAAATAGGGATCTGGATTGCTCCAATCTCCTTAAAAACAGAGCAGCTGCCGGCAAGAGACAAAAAAAGAAGCGACAAACACTATTCAGCCTCCCTAAACGAATCTAAAAGTCCTGGTTCCAGCTGGAGGCCGTTCGTCTGAATGTGCAGCCGCGCACAGCCTACGTTTAGGTGTCGGGTTTTAGACAGCCAACAACAGGCAGGCGGCCAAAGTGTGGGCTGATAATGAGACGCTCGCTCTCTCTCTCGCTCAATATTTCCTCCTTTCAAATCTGCTTAATTACACGCTCGTTTTTCATCCGTCCAAGATTTTATTCTCTTGTAGTTTTTCCTTCCATGTTTAATCTTTTGCTCGATCTTTCTTAGTGGCTTCATCCATCTTTCTCTGCTTTTATCCTCTCACGCTTTTGTCACTTGTTTTCTCTCTTTAGCCAGAAGTACTAATCCGTCTGCCATTTTAGCAACTCGCAGTCTGTTTAACGGTCCTTTTTTACTACACATTGATTAACAAGAATGGTTATGGTTCCACTTTATTTTCAACTACAGACAGTACAGGACTAGGGAGACAGCGGTAACCCAGTGGGTAGAGCTTTTTTGGCTATAGGTCGGTTCAAATCCAGGCTCTGATATGCAGCCACTGTTGGGCCCTTGAACAAGGCCCTGTACAATAGTTGACCCCAGCAGTGAAATGACAAATAAAGACCTTCTTCTCCTTGATGACTCCCAGATTAGACCATCTGATAATGTAAGAAGTCTTGGTGTTGTCCTGGATAACCAACTGACCTTCTCTCCATGTGTAGCCAGCATGACGAGAGCGTGCCAGTTCCTCCTGTACAACATCAGGAATATTCGGCCATTTCTCTCCATGGAAGCTACTCAGATTCTTGTGCAGTCACTCGTAATCTCACGGTTGGACTACTGCAACTCCCTCCTGGCAGGAGATCCCATGTCCACTATTAAACTCTTGCAGCTCATTCAAAATGCAGTTGCTCGCCTGGTTTTTAACCAACCTAAACACTGCCACATCACCCCACTGCGGTGTTCTCTTCACTGGCTTCCTGTAGCTGCCCACATTCAGTTTAAAACACTGATGCTCGCCTACAAAGCCAAAAATTTACCCGCTCCAAACTACCTTCGTGGTCTAATCAAACCCCGCTCTGTACCACGCAACCTCCAAGCCTCTAGTCTCGCTTGACTTGATCTTCCACCTAGGACTCGAGGAAGACGAGCATCAAGGCTCTCGCTGTCTTTAAAAAATGATTAAAAACCTTCATCACCTCTTTACTAAGCACTTAAGCTGACATGTACTTACTTTCTTACTAACACTCATTCATTTCTTGCAACAAAAAAAAAAGAAAAAAACACTTTGGTTCTATCAGGGTTTCAGCAGATTTGTGTTCTTGAACTGGTGTTTACTTTTACTAGAGTAAGGTAATGTTTACTATGGAGGCACTTCTGTACATCGCTCTGGATAAGAGCATCTGCTAAATGCCGAAAATGTAAATGTAATGTAAATGTTAAATCAGGATGGGACAACACTACAGGGATTCAACACTGGAAAAAAAGCTCAGACTGATATTGTTCCCTTATCTGATCTGTTGTTTGGTTAACTGGCTTTTATTGACTGTGATGTTAATCCAACTATCTGTTGAGTCTGTTTTCTGCCACGTGCCTCTGCCTCTATGAGGTTGCTCAGTATGGGATTTGGACCTGGATTCTGTACAACTGCTTTAAGACAGTGTTCACTGCAACGTACAAGGTGAAAACATATATATTTGACTTCATTTGACTTAAGACATTAGGATCACGTGAAAAAATATGCATGGTAATGCCTATTTTATAGCAATTGTGCATATCACAGTCAGGAATCTATAAAATGTTGGCCTGATATGATTACTCATAGTTCACGTGTTGAATGCAGCAGATAATCGAGCATAAAGACATTTTGAGTGTCTTCAAAAAAGCAAGGAACAGTGGTTCTAAAAGGGGCAAGTCATTAAACTACAGGCAGGTCGTTGGGTAGCCAAGACTCATTGATTCCACAGCATAAAGGCTGTGGAATCTAGAAGATTTCTTGATTTCTGCAAGAGCTGCAAGAGCAGCAAGAAATCAACATTGCCATGGATAAAGAGAACAGAAAGCAGGAATCAGTTATCTTAACTGTCAAACCCATTGATAATGAGGATGACTGTCCATTAAATAGTGTCAAAGGAGGATAGAAGATGGTACAAAACCTCTTTAAGTTTGATATACTTGCACTGGGTAAACCACTGTTTAACCACTTTGCAGCCCAGTCATTAAAAAACTGGGAACCACAATAAATGCATTTAACAACAGGTAACCTTGGTACTGGATTGAAGGCCAATAAAAAATGCAAAAGTTTCTGGTACTAGACATACTGGTACCCAGGCTATAAAAAGCCCCCAACCAATTCTCGACTGGAATCTTGCTGAGAGCTCCCCAGAAAGCGGCCCTCTCAGAGGAAGTCGCATTTCGGAAAATGGCTCACTAATGGATGATGGGAGTTAGCTGAAGAATGAACTCACATTCTCCACAATGCCCAGTTTTTTTGCACTAGGGACCACAGTTATAAAACATCTTTATAATGAGGCTCTTGCAGCGAGCACAGAGCTGAAAAGGCCCCGGGCAGGAGTGTTACTCTCTCCATGTTCACACCTCTTTAAGTGCGCATTATAGAAACGTATTTAATGGGACGTGGAGCTGCGAGGCGTCTGTGTTAGAAACGCTGTAAATAAAGAGTGCTGTTAAAATAATCGCTTGCCTTGCTAATGGTGTATCACTACCATTAGATCTGTAATTCCCTTTGGGATTAATAATAATACTAATAATAAGTGTTATGTTATCAGTACATCTGATCCAGCTTTTAGCTGGTGTGGTAGTAAAAGATTTGCAAAATTTTGTTCATTTGGCAGATCACAAACATTTTTGTTTAATCCTGCACATGATGTTACGTCAGCAGCTGTTTAGATTGGTGCACCTCTATAAAGTGCAGTAGACGGTTGTTTGGTTTTACCACCAGAAATAGCAAATGGACAATTACAATTGGAATTTTTAAGTAAACAGCTGTAAAAAGTTCATTTTACACACAAGATTAATCTGTAAGCTCAACTGGGCACAAGCTTAGCATGAAGCATCGGTGGATCTGAGCGCACAATTCATTTTGGACTCCCATTTCCACTCCTGAAGAGCAACTTGGGCGTCACAGTGGCTCAGTGGGTAGCACTGTCGCATCACAGCAAGAAGGTCCTGGGTTCGATCTCCAGGTGGGGCGATCCGGGTCCTTTCTGTGTGGCGTTAGCATGTTCTCCCCGTGTCTGTGTGGGTTTCCTCCGGGAGCTCCGGTTTCCTCCCACAGTCCAAAGAGGTGAATTGAAGATACAAAATTGTCCACGACTGTGTTCGATATAACCTTGTGAGCTGATGAACCTTGTGTAACCATGAATGTAACCAAAGTGTAAAAAATGACGTTAAAATCCTAATAAACAAACAAATGAAGAGCAACTTATCAGTTCATTTTAATTCCAGCGGTACCTTATAACTCGACGTCCCCTTGAAATCTTGGAGAAATTTTTAACCTTAAACTTGACGTTTCCCTTTAATTCATTGTGGTCCGCCTTTTTTTTATGTATTTATTTAATTTCAAGTTTTGTGCAGTGTCACACTTTATAGGAAATAACGGCACAGCAGCACAAAAGCCATTGTTTCACATCTCATGTGAATGCGCCGGTGCTGAAGGGAATCTGGTATTCCAACATCAAGCATCTTCACCATTAAAAAGCATCAGGAAACAATAAAGAAGTAAAGCTAAAGTGCAGCTTTTATTGTATTTCAGTGTGTTTATATTATATTTGTGTTATTTTCAGTGTATAAGTGTCAAAAACATCCTCGTTATTTCACATGAGCCTAAAATATCTGCAGCTCTACGTGTCCATGGACACATTAACAGGTTTCCCAAACATCATTATGCGAAAAAATATCTTAAAACTCAACGTCTTTAAAACTCGACACCACTCCCAGAACCGTCTGACGTTAAGTTTTAAGGTACTGTTGTGTATTAGGATTCACACGCTATAATCTCTCAGCCATGGTGCAAAGCATGAATATTAATGCTAAATCATTTCATACACAAGTTCACCAGCACACACAGAGCCGTCCTCATCTGCTGGATCTGGAGTACATTTAAATATTTATAGTTCTCAGTCGGTACAAATATTTATGTGTTGAATGAACGCTCGAACAGAACGAGATTCTCCACACGTGTCACATCTCATGAAAAATGTATATGATGAAGATAAAACATTCAATCATACACTGTCACGGTCATTCATTATTGATCCGTTCAGTGATGTATGTAGGAACTGTTGTTAAAATAAGTTCCACAGATAACACAGAGACCGGAGTCAGATTTAAGAAGACGTGTTGGATCTATAATCCCACTTCACCCTCCCACCTACTTCAGACTGGATCATGTTGGATTAATAATGATGATGAGTCTGGAAAGTCACAGCTGTCTGTCTGTCTATCTATCTATCTATCTATCTATCTGTCTGTCTGTCTGTCTGTCTGTCTGTCTGTCTGTCTGTCTATCTATCATACTAATTTATCTGTCTATCTATCTGTCTGTCTATCATACTAATTTATCTATCTATCTGTCTGTCTGTCTGTCTGTCTGTCTGTCTGTCTGTCTGTCTGTCTATTTATCTATCTATCATACTAATGTATCTATCTATCTATCTATCTATCTATCTATCTATCTATCTATCATACTAACTTATCTATCTATCGTTCTGTCTAGCTATCTGTGTCTGTCTGTCTGTCCTTCCGTCTGTCTGTCTGTCTGTGTATCTATTGGTCTATCTGTGTATGTTTCACATAAAAATTTGTATGATATAGAAAGCAAGTATCAACAAGGCCATACAGAAACATTATTATTTTATTCTGAACAATAATTTCATTTATTTATTGAATTTATTTCCTCAGGAAAAAAGGTACAGGTGATCGTCAATCAAGAGGAACTGACACATCAATCATCTGTGCCACGGTGCCCATTACAATACGATGGCCTTGAGTTTTCATTATAGACTTAAATCAAAACGCCAGGCAAAAACGGCTTGAAATAAACGAATGCAGCTTCCTGTTTATGCTCGGCATGTAAACACATTTACTTCCCGAGAGCAGCGACCTCATTCGCTCCAGCCTGAATCCCAACCCCGGCCAGCTGATCCGCAGTTCTGAGAGCAAACAGGAGGAAATGTATTCTTCTGCTCAATCAAACATCTCCAACACTGACCTAAGCACAGACTAACGTCTCCGAGGGCTTCTAGTAAAAGTCAACAAGAGGTTTCTGGGAGATTTATGTCTGTGTAGGTCAAATGTGGCCAGACTTGTTTTCACCACATCAAACTAAACGAATGTTGTGACTCCAAATGCCAGAAATAGATCTTAATATTTAAAACATATTTTCAACTAATTTTAAGCACTTTTAAAGTTAAAATAATTTAATGGATGTTGTGATGTCTCAGCAATAAAAATCTCACTCCTTTTTTTAAAAGGTCAGAATTCTCAAATCTGTCACGAAGCCAAAAAACAACTCTAAGATTTCCAAGAAAAGAAATCCAATTTAAAACGTTACTGCATAAAAGGTCTGCACTGCACTGCACTCAGACTTGCTTCACACACACTTACAAGGATTTTTTAACTATCTAAATAAAACCAGAGCTGAAATGCAGTCGCAGTTGAGAACAAAAAGTGAATCCAAAAACATGTTCTTGGTAAAGGACAGCATCAAAAAGTAAAAGCATTTAAACAGGTACAATGTATGGACAAACATTTTGAGACACTCAAACTAGTTATTGAATTTGTGTATTTTAACCACAATAATTGCTAAGAGGTGTAAATTTTGCTGCAACAGTTTAGGGAAGGCCCTTTCCTGTTCCAGCATGACTATAAAGACATAAAGAAAAGCTCAGTTTAATGCCGAGTTCACACTACACAGTTTTTGCCTGCGGCTCGGAGGCAACTCGCCGTTCGAAACTCGGCTCTCGATCGCTATGTGTGAACTGTTCAACGACTCGATCCGAGTGGCTCACAGACTCAGGAAAAATATCCAGCATGTTAAATATCTGGACCAGTCGGCGACTCAAAATTGTGTAGTGTGAAAGACGTTGTGAGCAGGTTGCGAGTGGCAGCGAGTGCGGTGTCGAACTACAGCCAATGAGAACGCAAATTACGGGGTGAGGGGAAACCATGGTGGGACAGGGGCATAATATAGTTCTATCAGAATACATCAGCACACACACAAGCTTTACAGTATTTGTGACCTTATCGTCCACACCAAACCATAATACCCACGCTGCATTGCAAAAAATATTTATTAACCTCCAACTCACTAGCCCAATCCACTCAGATTTATTTATTCTTCCTACTTGCTTTTACGGTTTATACAGATGTTTTTCAAGGCTTAAACGACAAATGAATCTCTTTCACAAATACCACCCAGCCCTACTTTATAATATGTTGTATTTCACCACTTAATTCAACACTGCTGTAGAAAAGCAGAGATTTTGTGTCTAAATAGCAGTTTGTGTCTAAATATGCAATGGTGTCTTAATCCTATCCTTGTATTATATTAGATGCACAACATTCTGGACACTTTTATATTTATATTTCTTTACTCATCCATGTAAGGACTCCTGGGTTTTTGTCATTCTGAAAGACTTTAAAGCTGTAGCCTCCACCATAATGAATGAATTCCATTCCTCTGAGCAAACATGCAGCCATTTTCCCTCATGCACATAATTGCACTACACTATGTGCAGCCATTCTCTTATGGGGTGCCTTGGACCTCAGTTATTTCTTACGGATCTTACATTCCATCACACACTGTTTGCTTTTCTCTCTATCCAAAGTTGACAAGCCATCTCTCCCTGGATTTGGGAATAAAGCAGGAACCATTTAAGCTCACAGAGGAAATTAAAGTGGGTATTTCGTTTGGGCCTAAACCCTTTCAGATCCTGTGGTAGCATCAGAATCAACATGGATCATCACAACTCACAAGACTAACAAGAGCTGGGAAAAGTGTAAGGAGTCTAAAGTGCCCCAAGCGTGTGGGGACGGACGGCATGATGAAGTGACACCATTCATTTGCCCTTGTCTCAGATTAAATGTTCTATTTTATATCATATAAGCATGACATCACATCCTTCATTTTCCATGCACTGAGGACTTTAGTAATGCATTTAGTAATAGAGCATCACTTTCTATTACTAAATCTGATTGGATGCCAGTCATATAACCACAATCATACCATAACATGTGTATAATGATGCAGTCCTACTATACAGCAGCACACATCAGCACTGTAGAACAAAACTATTACCAGCAGCTAACTCAACAATAATATCTACTTATCTCTATTCGGTATGTCTTATGTCAGATATGTCAGACTGGAAGGTATGACCTGGTCTGTGCCTTTACAGATACAATATTAATATTAATAATCAAATAATAATAATACTCTTTTACAGTATATAGTACAGTAATCAGACATGGACCCCAATCCAAATTCATAAGAACCACAAGAGCATTTGGGTGGCACGTTGGCTCAAAAAGGTCCTGGGTTCGATCCCCGGGTGGGGTGATCAGGGACCTTTCTGTGTGGAGTTTGCATGTTCTCCCCGTGTCTGTGTGGGTTTCCTCCCACAGTCCCAAGACATTCAAGTGAGGTGAATTGGAGATACTAAAATGGGCAGTTGTAGCCTAGTGGTTAAGGTACTGGATTAGGAATCAAAAAGTCACTGGTTCAAGCCCCACCACTACCAGGTTGCCACTGTTGGGCACACGAGTATACTGTCCCAGTACTGTAAGTCACTTTGGATAAAAGTAGGATAAAATGTAAATTGTCCATGAATCTTGTGTAACGAGAAACTATCGTTTCTGTCATGAATGTAACCAAAGTGACTCTTAAAACCCTAATAAACAAACAAACATCAAGAGAATTTAGGCACAGCTATTAAAAACATATACAGAATATCTTACATCACGTACCAGTAATGAGGATTTAAGCTTCAGGTTTAAACAGTGCATGAATTGTGATTGGATGATAGGAACCAGCTGGAATAGCAGTGTATGTAAACGTTGGACTACAAAGAGAACATTTTGGTGGGTAATAGTGGGTGAGCTTGCATATCAGTTGTATCAATCAATCAACACACTTTTTAAGCATGATTGTATGGTACAATATTGCCAACACTACTGTACCTACTGTAGGAAACAAAACAAAAAGAATAAAATCCTTTTAAAAAAGCAAAAACAAGACTAACAATTACATACAATTTGTGGTGGGGATGTGGGGAGGTATTTGGGATAAAGGAGCACTAGGTATAGTCAGGTATGTGTGTGTGTGTGCAGGGGAGGGATGGTATATAATATATGTTATTATCTTGCAGCGAGTGCTGATGTGTGCTGCTGTGTGTCCTTCCCGAGTGAGACTGGTAGTTTATCCTCAGGTGACAGCTCTCAAACTGGGTCACTAGTTTCAAATTTGGATGTAAAAAAGGAGAAGTATTTGATGCAGTGGGCACAGGGTCTGTGCTCTCTGGGCAGCCAGATGTTTCTGATTCTGCCCTTTCCGATGGCAAGACTGTTGGCACTAAGGGATTTCACAGTTTTATAGTTTTTATAGATTCTTTAAACACGCTACACTAAAGTATCAGACTTATTTCACTGCCATTTGTGTTCTCATTATTGTACACAAAGCAGTGATGATTGTATTGGCATAAATTGGGTTAACTAAAGGAATTTAGGGTTTACCCACGGGGGCTGAGAGCAAACACACCAACTTTCACCCAGTTGCAAAGCAAGATGGTTTGTTCTCTCATCTCGATCTCTTGCAAAGAATATCAGACTTCTTTCTGCGAATACGAGACATGAGAACATGATTCAGGACTTACCTGAGCATGGCAGTGAAGTACAGCCAGCAGAAGCACAGCTGTGAGGCTCCTCAACATCTGTAACCCACGAACCAGGAGGAGAGAATAGAAGAGAAAAAGAACGGGATAAAATGAGTCTCTAAATACACACACCCTAATTAATAGTGATATTTAAGTGTAAACGAGTGTGTGTAGTATTTATCTGAGTATACTCACGATGTTTAGAGTCTGAAAGCAGCACAAATAACGCCGTTACAATCCGCTGTACAAACACAGTAAATCTATCTACAGCTCTCTGGAATCCGGACGAGGCGCGTAACTCCGCCCATCATTGTGACGTCACAACACACGCGAACATACACTGATCAGCCATAACATTATGACCACCTCCTTGTTTCTACACACTGTCCATTTTATCAGCTCCACTTACCATATAGAAGCACTTTGTAGTTCTACAATTACTGACTGTAGTCCATCTGTTTCTTTCATGCTGTCAGGACCCCCACAGAGCAGGTATTATTTAGGTGGTGGATCATTCTCAGCACTGCAGTGACACTGACATGGCGGTGGTGTGTTAGTGTGTGTTGTGCTGGTACGAGTGTATAAGACACAGCAGCGCTGCTGGAGTTTTTAAGCACCTCACTGTCACTGCTGGACTGAGAATTGTCCACCAACCAAAAACATCCAGCCAACAGTGCCCCCATGGGCGGCGTCCTGTGCCCACTGATGAAGGTCTAGAAGATGACCGACTCAAACAGCAGCAATAGATGAGTGATCGTCTCTGACTTTACATCTACAAGGTGGACCGACTAGGTAGGAGTGTCTAATAGAGTGGACAGTGAGTGGACACGGTATTTAAAAACTCCAGCAGCGCTGCCGTGTCTGATCCACTCATACCAGCACAACACACACTAACACACCACCACCATGTCAGTGTCACTGCAGTGCTGAGAATGATCCACCACCTAAATAATACCTGCTCTGTGGTGGTCCTGTGGGGGTCCTGAATATGGTAAGTGGAGCTGATAAAATGGACAGTGAGTGTAGAAACAAGGAGGTGGTTTTAATAATATGGCTGATCGGTGTATATGGTCATTTTAAAGGCTAAAGTTTATACCATAAAATATGATTACCTGTTTTATGCTTATGCTTCAGCTTTTTTATTAGATGAAAGCCATAAATCCAGCGTTACCAGCAGCACAATATTACAGATTAATGCTCAGTTGCATCATTTTTGATGGAAGAGAATTGATAAAAGTGCTGATGCTGGTCAGTTTCACTGTCCGTACTAATCTCTTTCAATCGAGTGTATTGTAGACCGCAGCCAGGTAATAAACCCCGGGCAGGATCGCCCTTCCAAAGCACGCTTTTTATTATCTCATGTCAGATCAGAATGTGACGATTCACACCCCACTGCGAGTCCTGACATGTTAAAAACAACCAGAGGTGAACGTTGTGGTCTTCTATCCAAAAGCTGTTGATCTGTAAAGAAAAAGATCATACCTGACTGATCAGGAGGCTTTGCATGTGTTACCTCTTCCCATTTACATTTACGGTATTTTGCACACGCTTACAATTACGACTGAACACAGATTGAGCAATTGAGGGTTAAGGGCCTTGCTCAGGGGTCCAACAGCAGCAACTATTTAATTATCCAATATTTTAACCACTGAGCTATTGCTGCCCTAATCATGCAAGGAACGCTCTCACTGTATAACACTTCACTGTGTCGGGACATCATTTAACCCTGAGCCACTATCAGGATGGACTCATGGAGCATGATTTGGCTCCCTGTTTATGGAGCCTACATTACATTACACTCTCGTTAATACTACTGCAAAGACACCTTACAACAGTTTAGTATATTACATATTACACATCTCATCCCATAATATTTACTGCAATTACTTATTCTATTTATTTAATTACATAGTGTTGTAATTTAATATATAATAATTAATAATCTATCCATCCATCCATTCATCCAAATCTATCTATCTATCTATCTATCTATCTATCTATCTATCTATCTATCTATCTATCTATCTATCTATCTATCTATCTATCTATCTATCTATCTATCTATCTATCTATCTATCTATCTATCTATCTATCTTCCACATTATACACACCAGGCTGCCAAGCAGTTAGATACATAAGATAAAGCTTGTCTAAGTAAAAACAAAAAAGATTATAATAAAAAAACATGACAGGCAGCTACAGACAGCTACACTATATGCACGTCCTGTTCCAGTATGACTATTTACATTTACATTTTCAACATTTAGCAGACGCTTTTATCCAAAGCAACTTACAGTACAGTGACAGTCTACAGTCTAAGCAATTGAGGGTTAAGGGCCTTGCTCAAGGGCCCAACACTGGCGACAACTTGAACCGGCAACCTTCTGATTACTGGACCAGTACCTTTACCACTAAGCTACAACTGCCCTTCTGACTATGCACTTCTGTACAACCTGACCTTTAGAATGAATTGGCCCTCCTGGATTAGTTGTTCCTAAACCTTTTTTAATTTAATTGGTTCAGTAGTAACAAAACCAATCAGAAAGAGGACAGTTACTGTTTCTATATGTGTAACAGAATTTCATTCTCACTGTAAAGACAAACACAGTGCACCGGCGGCATTTAAACAGAACTAAACAGAAGTAGAACTAGCAAAATACTATACTTATTTATTTATTACTGACTTATTATTATTTACTTTGACCTTCAGCTTAACTGCATTCACACCAGCCCCCCAAACGTAGGCTAACTCACTAGAGATGCCAACCAACAGCTCCCTGCCAACCAGCAACACAAGGCATCCTTGCTGCGGCTGTGCCAGGCTGATAGCATCGCTGGCAGACAACTTTCCATAATGTACAGTAGTTTACATTTATTATTAACCGACAAAGCCTAAATCATCAAAATCTGGATGTTTTCGCAACACAGCAGTATTAAACACAAGCTAAACTAAACACAAATACTGTTTTATATGCTTGATAATTTTGTTAAACAATACTATAAGACTACACTTGATCTAAAACATTAATTCATAGACTGTCATGATAACGTGTGTGTGTGTGTGTGTGTGCCCATGTTTAATGCCGTTCACTATATGAATCAGATCAATGGTAAAACAGAAAATGAATAAATTCATTTAATTAACTGGGAATAAAATAAAAACCTTCGCATAATTAAAAACATTAATGACAGTTTTGTCTCTGCTAAAACAAAAACATCATCTGAGCTGAGCTATTATATAACGTGATTTTATCATATTTAAACAAGAATGACAGAATTTTCTTACACATTTAAAGAGAGCATGTACATATTAATGTATTCTAAAGGAATTGCATTTGTGTTCACAACCTTGATTCTTTAAAATTCAATGTAGCCTATTGTTTTCTTTCCCTTTTAGCACTGTCCCAATTTACAGTGCTCAAAATTCAGTTCCCCTGTGCGCTGTGGTGACCTCTGCCGGTTGCCAAGAAGTACTGCAGGCCAGCACATGCTTCCCTAGACACGATTCAAGCTGCTGTCTTCTTTTTATTGGTACGAAGGACCATGCTCTGTAGGGATCAAGGTTGCAGTGGAGGAGGTGATTTCTCATCCAGCCTTCCCTCCATCAGATAGCTAACTGTGTCTGTTAACTATCCAAGTTACACTGGTGGCTTGAACTTGGGTCCTGGAGGTGATGGTGAGTTTCCCAAGATAAATATTTTTTCAATTAGAATTTCTTAATATGTTTATTGTGCTTAAAAAAAAATCTGACTAAGTCTGATGATACAGAATCTTAAATTATTCATTAAAGTTTGTGGCCACTTAATTACTCAGTTGTGATTTTAATTAATTACAGTGGGTGACAATCCTGCGGCTATATAGATAAGCTAGTTTGACTAGGCCAAGTGTATTGTAATTGACAGGTCTAGGAAACTGTGTACATACAGTGGGGTCAAAAAGTATTTAGTCAGCCACTGATTGTGCAGGTTCTCCTACTTAGAAAGATGAGAGAGGTCTGTAATTTTCATCATAGCTACACTTCAACTATGAGAGACAAAATGAGAAAAAAAAATCCAGGAAATCACATTGTAGGATTTTTAAAGAATTTATTTGTAAATTATGGTGGAAAATAAGTATTTGGTTAATAACAAACAAGCAAGATTTCTGGATCTCACAGACCTGTAACTTCTTCTTTAAGAAGCTCTTCTGTCCTCCACTCGTTACCTGTATTAATGGCACCTGTTTGACCTCGTTATCTGTATAAAAGACACCTGTCCACAGCCTCAAACAGTCAGACTCCAAACTCAACCATGGCCAAGACCAAAGAGCTGTCGAAGGACACCAGGAAGAAAATTGTAGACCTGCACCAGGCTGGGAAGAGTGAATCTACAATAGGCAAGCAGGTTGGTGTGAATAAATCAACTGTGGGAGCAATTGTAAGAAAATGGAAGACATGCAAGACCATTGATAATCTCCCTCGATCTGGGGCCCCACGCAAGATCTCATCCCGTGGGGTCAAAATGATCATGAGAACGGTGAGCAGAAATCCCAGAACTACACGGAGGGACCTGATGAATGACCTGCAGAGAGCTGGGACCAAAGTAAAAAAGGCTACCATCAGTAAACACACTACACCGAGAGGGACTCAAATCCTGCAGTGCCAGGCGTGTCCCCCTGCTTAAGACCATTTCAAGGTCCTGGAGTGGCCTAGCCAGTCTCCAGACCTCAACCCCATAGAAAATTTGTGGAGGGAGTTGAAAGTCCGTGTTGCCCAGAGACAGCCCCAAAACATCACTGCTCTAAAGGAGATCTGCATGGAGGAATGGGCCAAAATACCAGGTACAGCGTGTGCAAACCTGGTGAAGACTTACAGGAAATGTTTCACCTCCGTCATTGCCAACAAAGGTTATGTTACAAAGTATTGAGTTGAACTTTTGTTATTGACCAAATACTTATTTTCCACCATAATTTACAAATAAATTCTTTAAAAATCCTACAATGTGATTTCCTGGATTTTTTTTTCTCATTTTGTCTCTCATAGTTGAAGTGTAGCTATGATGAAAATTACAGACCTCTCTCATCTTTCTAAGTAGGAGAACCTGCACAATCAGTGGCTGACTAAATACTTTTTGGCCCCACTGTATCTAGGTAGACAGACATTTGTTTGTGTCGATGACCTTGTCTGAGCATTTTGATCTAAACAGAGTTTCCTAGACTTTCCTTTCTAATGGGTGTGATTAAACTACTAAACCCTTTTTGGTGGATTTTACTCAAGCTGCTTTAAAACCTCATACTTAATACAGCTGGGAGGCACCATGACTAAGTGGGTAGCACTGTCGCCTCACAGCAAGAAGGTCCTGGGTTCGATCCCCAGGTGGGGCGGTCCGGGTCCTTTCTGTGTGGTGTTTGCATGTTCTCCCTGTGTCTGTGTGGGTTTCCTCCGGGAGCTCCGGTTTCCTCCCACAGTCCAAAAATGTGGAAGTGAGGTGAACTGGAAATACAAAATTGTCCATGAGTGTGTTTGACATTAAACTTGTGAACTGATGAATCTTGTGTAGTGAGTAACTACCGTTCCTGTCATGAATGTAACCAAAGTGTAAAACATGACGATAAAATCCTAATAAATAACATAAATTAAGCTCATACAGTCGTGCTCATCTTTCAGCATTGCTTGTATTTGTATGTGGTTAACCTCATTTTTCCCCCTCCCATTAGAGAGATTCTGACCTGCCAGTAGGGGTCGTAATTGCAGCAGTAAGTGCACCCAGCGGTAGTTAAACAATTATGAATGCAGCAAACTTTAAATGTATATAAAATTATATTACAATTGTTAGTAAGCTCATGTGGGATAATGGTCAAAGCCACACTGCCTGGAACGGGTTTGAAGAGAAAACCTGAACTGTCATCTAATGCTCTAAGAAAATAGATATAAGCTTTATGTTGTTACCCAAAGTTTTCATGAATTCATGAATTTTATATGTTATTTTTTTTTTAAACAAGTACAGTTTGCTTGCTTTATTTTTCAGTACTAAATTTTAGGATTAAATATAATATTATAGTGACTGATTTTATCTACAATTTGAGGTCAATTTAAGCTTTATATTTATGCCCAAAGGTTTCATCTTTCTTTATACTGTATATACATGTAAAAGTACTCATAAAACCACAGAGATAAAACGACTTCCTGTTAAAGTTTGTTTTCACAAAACCGACATGAAAACACCCACTCACCTGACCCCCGATCTACACACACACACACACACTTTTCACTTTATGTTAATGTGTCTTGTGCCTTGCATAGTGCACTAAGCTTACACTGTGTACTCTCAGGTCTACAGCATGAAACGCTGGAATAAACAAGCTACAACACGTCTCTACACTGTTGTGATGTACTGGAATGTACTTTGAGCATTTGTTTTATTTATTTTTGGTATTATTATTATTAAAGAAAAACCTAAACTGTGATCTTATGCTTTAAGAACATTGGTCTGGATGTTCAGATGCAATCCAAGAAGCACCAACATGAATTAAAAGCTGCTGGAACGCACTTCCTTGTTTCTACACACACTGTCCATTTTATCAGCTCCACTTACCATATAGAAGCACTTTGTAGTTTTACAATTACTGACTGTAGTCCATCTGTTTCTCTGCATGCTTTGTTTGCTCCTTTATGCTGTTCTTTAATGGTCAGGACCCCCACAGGACCCCCACAGAGCAGGTATTATTTAGGTGGTGGATCATTCTCAGCACTGCAGTGACACTGACATGGTGCTGGTGTGTTAGTGTGTGTTGTGCTGGTATGAGTGGATCAGACACAGCAGCGCTGCTGGAGTTTTTAAACAACTCACTGTCACTGCTGGACTGAGAATAGTCCACCAACCAAAAATATCCAGCCAACAGCGCCCCGTGGGCAGCGTCCTGTGACCACTGATGAAGGTCTAGAAGATGACCGACTCAAACAGCAGCAATAGATGAGCGATCGTCTCTGACTTTACATCTACAAGGTGGACCGACTAGGTAGGAGCGTCTAATAGAGTGGACACTGAGTGGACACGGTGTTAAAAAAAAACTCCAGCAGCGCTGCTGTGTCTGATCCACTCATACCAGCACAACACACACTAACACACCACCACCATGTCAGTGTCACTGCAGTGCTGAGAATGATCCACCACCTAAATAATACCTGCTCTGTGGGGGTCCTGTGGGGGTCCTGACCTTTGAAGAACAGGCTAAAAAGCATGCAGAGAAACAGATGGACTACAGTCAGTAATTGTAGAACTACAAAGTGCTTCTATATGGTAAGTGGAGCTGATAAAATGGACAGTGAGTGTAGAAACAATGAGGTGGCAAAACAAGCTCAGTATTTGCAGCTCACGTGTTTGTAGAGAGTGTGTTGTTCCTTGTTACAAGCCACACCCACCCCGAGATTGTGGGTATCTGGGGGTCTGTTAGTGTGAATGCGTGGGCAGGTTTATGTTCCATCCACCGTTTCCTTGTTCTTGACGGTTCTTCATTTGTTTAGTCTGGGTGTTTTGGTATTGGGGAAGTTAGTGTTGCACGTTGTTTGTTGACCTTCACGTTTCAGTCTTTTTCACACCCATGTTACAAAATAATTACACTGATATTCTTCCTGCTTATGCACCAAAACACACACACTTTCACTTACTCTTACATGTCTCACTTTCAGTCATTGTCTTATACAACAAAGGACGTTGTGTAAAACAAATAAAAACAGAATATGATGATTTGCAAATCCTTTTCAACCCATATTCAATTGAATACACTACAAAGACAAGATATTGAATGTTCAAACAGATCAACTTTATTGTTTTTTTTGCAAATATTCACTCATTTTAAATTTGATGCCTGCAACACGTTCCAAAGAAGTTGGGACAGGGGCAACAAAAGACTGGGAAAGTTGAGGAATACTCAAAAAACACCTGTTTGGAACATTCCACAGGTGAACAGGTTAATTGGAAACAGGTAAATGTCATGATTGGGTATAAAGGGAGCATCCCCGAAAGGCTCAGTCGTTCACAAGCAAGGTTCACCACTTTGTGAACAACTGCGTGAGCAAATAGTCCAACAGTTTAAGAACAACGTTTCTCAACGTGCAATTGCAAGGAATTTAGGGACTTCATCATGTACAGTCCATAATATCATCAAAAGATTCAGAGAATCTGGAGAAATCTGTGCAAGGCCGAAAACCAACATTGAATGCCCGTGACCTTCGATCCCTCAGGCGGCGCTGCATTAAAAACCGACATCATTCTGTAACGGATATTACCACATGGGCTCAGGAACACTTCAGAAAACCATTGTCAGTGAACACAGTTCGTCGCTCCATCTACAAGTGCAAGTTAAAACTCTACCATGCAAAGCGAAAGCCATATATCAACAACACCCAGAAACGCCGCCGGCTTCTCTGGGCTCGAGCTCATCTGAGATGGACCGACGCAAAGTGGAAAAGTGTCCTGTGGTCTGACGAGTGCACATTTCAAATTGTTTTTGGAAATCATGGACGTCGTGTCCTCCGGGCCAAAGAGGAAAAGGACTGTCCGGATTGTTATCAGCGCAAAGTTCAAAAGCCAGCATCTCTGATGGTATGGGGGGGGAGGGGTGTTAGTGCCCATGGCATGGGTAACCTGCACATCTGTGAAGGCACCATTAATGCTGAAAGGTACATACAGGTTTTGGAGCAACATATGCTGCCATCCAAGCAACGTTTTTTTCAGGGACGTCCTGCTTATTTCAGCAAGACGATGCCAAGCCAGCTTCTGCACGTGTTACAACAGCGTGGCTTCGTAGTAAAAGAGTGCGGGTACTAGACTGGCCTGCCTGCAGTCCAGACCTGTCTCCCATTGAAAATGTGTGGTGCATTATGAAGCACAAAATACGACAACGGAGACCCTGGACTGTTGAGCAACTGAAGTTGTACATCAAGCAAGAATGGGAAAGAATTCCACCTACAAAGCTTCAACAATTAGTGTCCTCAGTTCCCAAACGCTTATTGAGTGTTGTTAAAAGGAAAGGTGATGTAACACAGTGGTAAACATGCCCCTGTCCCAACTTCTTCGGAACGTGTTGCAGGCATCAAATTTAAAATGAGTGAATATTTGCAAAAAACAATAAAGTGTATCTGTTTGAACATTAAATATATTTTCTTTATAGTGTACTCAACTGAATATGGGTTGAAAAGCATTTGCAAATCATTGTATTCTGTTTTTATTTATGTTTTACACGACGTCCCAACTTCATTGGAATTGGGGTTGTATAATCATTGCACAATCACTATGAACTCTACACTGTTGTGTCCTGAATGTTTGGTTTGCATTTATCCACCATCGTTTGACACGTTGGCAGGATGCAGGGATTAACTGACCTTTCTAAATTAACTGACCTAATAAATGCACATTACATTTCGCAGACGCTTTTTTATCCAAAGCGACTTACAGTATACAGTTTAAGCAACCGAGGGTAAAGGGCCTTGCTCAAGGGCCCAACAGTGGCAACTTGGCAGTGGTGGGGTTTGAACCAGCGACCTTCTGCTTACTAGTTCAGTACCTTAACCGCTAGGCTACAACTGCCCTGTGGGAGGAAACCCATGTAAACACAGGGAGAACATGCAAACTCTGCACAGACTTTAACATCAGCAAATATTTTGTGCACCAGGAACTTCTTGGCATGGGTAAAGCACACCACCACTGGACTCTGGAGCAGTGAAAATCAAACACACACACACATGTGGACACCTGACCACGAGCTTGTTTGACTATGGGTGTTAATACAAATCTGTTCACTACGGTGGCCGAGAAGTGCAAAACAAATTAACATTTTAGAAAACAAAATTACAAAAAAACAAAAATTTACAAGAGCTGAAACACTTTTACCAATGCCGAAACAAATTTACAAACGGCAGATCTGACGGAAAGGGTAGGCACTATTTACAGGAAGTGCTTGTTGCTTACATGCTGTCAATCAAACTGTTTCTCGGGGGTAAAGTGAACGGAGTTTGTGATGGTAATGCTAAACAATGCTTTGTCTAGTTTGTGGAAATCATTTTATCCAGCTGACCCACTTTTGTTTTTCTTGTGGGAAGTTCTTAGATTGTTTGTGCAGAGGTTTAAACATGGCCTGTGCATCTACTGTCCGCTCTTATAAACATCTAAAGTATTCCCACAAGAAAAACAAAAGCGGCCAACTGGCTGAAATAATGAACACAAAATGGACAAAACATTGTTTATTAGGGACGGAACATTTAATACCGAGGTTTTGAAGCTTGTTTCACTTTTGTAACACTGGACTGGTGTATCGGAGCTCGTATTAAACTAGCAGGAATGTGCGGGACTGATTCTAAGCTTTGGTGTTGTGTTTTATTTCACTGACTATATAAGAGACAGTCAAACCAGGGTTGCCAACCATCCCATAAAATACAGAATCATTCTTTATTAGGAGACTAAACGCCGCGTTCTGTATTAAACTGATACAGGACGCTTTGTTCTGTATTTTTATCAATGGGAGACGGTGTGATGTGTATGAAACAGAAGGAAACTGCTGCTACCGTGGGAATTAGGAAGCGTTTGGTTATTATATTAAGTAGTATTCACTTTTATTCTTAGTAACGGTGTGTGTGTGCAGGTTATATCAGCAATACAACCTGTTTAATACACCGCTGTATGAGCAGCGCAGTGGGCAGAGTCCGTTGTTCTGCCTAAAATATAGTAAAGAATGAAAATAATAAAGAATTAAAATAATAAATGTTAAACACCCTACATAAAACATTTTGATAATGTTCTCATGACAGTGTAAGACCCGTTATATTATTTTTTTTATAGGTGCAACCCTAACCCCCCCCCCCCCCCCTCCTCCCCCACTCAGGTATTTTCAGCACAATCAGAAAAAAGCTTCAAAATCTTTAATGAGGCTTCATCTGCACATCACTGTTGTTTAGCGTTACCATCACAAACTCCGTTCACTTCACCCCCGAGAAACTGTTTGATTGACAGCATGTAAGCAACAAGCACTTCCTGTAAATTTGTTTCGGCATTGGTAAAAGTGTTTCAGCTCTTGTGAATTTGTTTTTGTTTTGTTGTAAATTTGTTTTTGTTTTTTTGTAATTTTGTTTTTGTTTTTTGTAATTTTCTTTTGCACTTCTCGGCCACCGTAGTTCACAGCCCCTGGCAACTATAACGCAGATCGACATTCTAATTTGCATGTTTGCATGTTCTCCCCGTGTCTGCGTGGGTTTCCTCCCACAGTCCAAAAACATGCAGTCACGTTAATTGGAGAATTGTCCCACCAGCCGCTAGGATGCATAAATCAGTGCATTGTAGTGCCGGTCCCAAGCCCGGATAAATAGGGAGGGTCGTGTCAGGAAGGGCATCTGGCGTAAAAACTGTGCCAAATCAGTAATGCGGATCACGATCTGCCGGCGACCCCTACCGGGAGTGTTTACTAAGGTAGAGGTCAGAGCTTTGCAAGCCACTATAAGACATCCATGCCATACAGTACAAAGCGTACAATTTATTTGTTGTAACTGATTTTATACACTTGTTAAGGTAAAAAACATTCCTCCTCCTTTCATCAGATCTTTAAGATGAGCTTTTTTTTTATCTAGGTGCATATACTGTACAAAGTATACAGGTACTCAGAGATCAGAGTGACAGTGATCACAACTGACTTCCTGTAGAAATCTTTCAGCAAACCAACATAACCCTCACACTTACTCTCACCCTGGTTTCACTTCCTCTTGCTGATCTCGAGTCGCTGTCTTCTATAAATGACACCGTACATGTCACAGTTCTGCTGCTGTTTAAGGTCAGGCCACCGCATTTCACTGGCTTTCTCTAAACCACTCCAAAACCTTCATTTTGTATCTCTGTAAGCAATTGGGCCACTTCCAAACCCAGTGCCCTCAACGGTGACGCTTAACTGCAGCCGGCAGAACAACATCCTCCACCAGGTAAACTGACCAGCTAAGGCACACCAGCAGTTAACCATGCTGTGTCAGCTGGGCAGTAACTACTAGAAATTGGCTACTGGCTACTATAACTATATTTTCTAATTGTGATCTGCATTAGAATCAGAATCACTTTATTTTGCCAGGTATGTTACACATACAAGGAATTTGCTTTGGTGATACACATAATAGTCCACACAGTAGTTCACACAATACACATAATAGTATAGATAATTACACATGTATGACATGTAACATATTACATACTTAACAGACCTGACAGCACACGGACTGTTAACCAGTATTTACATCCCCCACTTGGTCTTACTGTGTCTATAGTGTCACATACAATGCCAGCCATAACATTAAAACCACCTCCTTGTTTCCATACCACATAGAAGCACTTTGTAGTTCAATTACTGACTGTAGTCCATCTGTTTCTTTCATGCTGTTCTTTAATGGTCAGGACCCCCACAGGACAACCACAGAGCAGGTATTATTTAGGTGGTGGATCAGTCTCAGCACTGCAGTGACACTGGCATGGTGGTGGTGTGTTAGTGTGTGTTGTGCTGGTATGAGTGGATCACACACAGCAGCGCTGCTGTAGTTTTTAAACACCTCACTGTCACTGCTGGACTGAGAATAGTCCACCAACCAAATATATCCAGCCAACAGCGCCCCGTGGGCAGCGTCCTGTGAGCACTGATGAAGGTCTAGAAGATGACCGACTCAAACAGCAGCGATAGATGAGCGATCGTCTCTGACTTTACATCTACAAGGTGGACCAACTAGGTAGGAGTGTTTAATAGAGTGGACAGTGAGTGGACACGGTGTTTAAAAACTGATCCACTCATATCAGCACATAACACACTAACACACCACACACATAAAATGTATAGTGAGTGTAGAAACATGTTTTCTTGTTGATTTTTGTTTATTACAAGTCTACAACATGAGCTAGACCTCTGGAACCTGGGTGGTTACATCCCCATGATCCAGGCAGCTACCACTTACCACTTATTTTTGGTGTAAGATGCTCATATTAAAACACGAAGGAAATGTCGGGTCTTTTGGTGTACAGTAAAATGAAGATGTTAAAGCAGACTGTTCTTCAGAAAGTAGATCATGTTGTAATTTGCTCACTCTCCGAAATTGTGCGTGTATAATCATAATTGCAGATAATCAGAGTAAAAGCAAAATAAAGTCTTTAAATGGTCGGTATTTAAATAACCAACTGGCCCAATGTATATAGATAAATGCCCCCTTAAGTGCTTACTTAATTAAACACTTAACCAAATGGAATTGATATTTGGGTTTAAGTAGATTCGACTCCCCAAGTCTCCATTACTTTCAGACCTGCACAGACTCTATGCCATGAACAAAATTAATTTCAGAAGAGCTAAGAACTAAAATGATTACAGTACTGTAAATTCGTCTTGCAAACCACAGTGGGGTATATCCACGGAAGAGCTGCAGAACAAAAACCACTGCTAACCACATAAAGCATAAAGGCTTATCTCACATGTGAGTCGAAAGTGGAACTTTTTGAAGACATGGTTCCCCAACTTTGTTTTGGAGTGATCTAAAGGCTTAACTTTACCTTCAAATGAGCAGCAACGTGAAAGACTGAACTTCAATTATCTGAAGTGTTCAAAAAAGTGCCACAACCAGTTATGTTTAGGGGGCAATTACTTTTTCACAGTGGTGATGTGTTATATATTATTCTTTATTACTAAATCAGATTGTGTTTTTGATAAAATTGTGTTTTGTATTTTCCTATATATTGTATTGTATTGTAGGACAAGCCATAGCCTAGTGGTTAAGGTACCAGAGTAGTAACCAAAAAGTTGCTGGTTCAAACCCCACCACTGCCAGGTTGCTGCTGTTGGGCCCTTGATATATATATATATATATATATATTGCTTTAGTAATCTCTCAAATAGTAGTAATACGGTAAACTGACAAGGTAATACAAGCATTAGGCGTTTATTTATTCTTAGTACATTAAATTTTACTCTCAAATGAGTACTGATAATGGGAAAATGCTCATGGGGAAAATAATATTCACACTGCGCTGGCTACACCTCACCTGGTTGACGTCACTGGCGCTATACGCCTGGTTGCCAAATTGGGGTTCATTGAAAATTGTTTTGCATAAACCTCAATTATTATTTAGATAATAGAAAAGATAAGCACAAATACAATGTTTTATTTTCTTTTTTAAGAGAAATAATAAAAGGAAACTTTGTCATAATTTGTTTTCAATTTTAGATTAAAAAATCATATTGTGAACCCGGTATCGGTATATTGTGGGTAGAGTGCATCATTACATCCCTAGTAAAGACTACAGAAATGTATTGACATTGACATGTTGCTGTAATAAAAAAAACACCAAGTATTTTCAACTCAACCCAATAAAATATAATATTAAAATATAATCTTAACAGCTGTTGATATAAGAACCATATTAAGTATGTTCTATTATTGTTATGGTAATTCTGTGATAAACAACATACACCTGCATTTCATAAACATTATTATACACTCAGGTTTAATATTTTACACATAGTCAGTTTACCTTCATACTGTTCTTTAATGTTATGTAAATAATTATGGTGTGTTATATGTTATATATTATAGAAAAATGTGATTTTTCTCCAACTGGCTGCAAAAGCTTTAAAAAAGATTGAATACCCAAAGTTTAACTTGCAAACTTACATATTATATGTTCTAATTGTGTTTCATTTTAAAAACAAATGCATTCAATACAATATGGACATTACAATATATGTTTAAGTGTTGTTAATCATCTTTTCAAAACCTGATTTTACTTTAAAATGTTAAGAAATGATAAGAAACCCGTGTTACTGACTGATGCACTGTGAGTGTGTTTTAGGATTAAACAGAAATGCATATTAAAGATATGTAATCAATAATGCAATCAACAGTGCATATCTGACATCTGAACCCAGTGCTGGTCTTTAATGATACACAAGAGTGTGGGTGCTTTAAGTGCCCCTGTTTTGTCACATTCAAATTCATTTAAAAAAACATTTAGCAGAATTCATGCACATTTAATCCTAACAGCTGCTTTTCTGACCTGCACACTATATTATATTCTTGACTGTGAGATATAAAATGTAGTAAAACGTGTTACTGCACACAAATTGATTAGTACTCACACTTTTTTGGATGTACGTGGATTGTTCTTTTTGAAAGCCACTTCCTCTTGCTGCTTCTTCTAGTCAGCATAAAGACACCAGACAGACGAAGATCTGTGTCTCGGATTAATAACCTGTGACTGAAGAGCACGATTATTATGGCATTACTTTCACAACTGGGACCTTATTTCATCATCCTAACTCTGCAAGGTATTTATTCATGCTGCTTTGAGAGATCTAAGTGATTTACTTCTGTGGTGCATTTGTAAATGGATCATGATTTTACTGTTACAAATTTGAAAGATAGCAAATCAGTCATTTATAATGTACATTTATTAAACATTTAAAATATTACTATTAAATATGCAAACACAGATTGGTCAGTGAGTTTTATGCAGTTTGCTAAATGTGTTTAAAATCAAGATACATCTGCTGGACTAATTTTATGTACAGATTGATCTTATCTTCATGTATTTGCATTTACTTTAGCATAAAACAGTAAAATAGAGTATAAACATTTAATACAACAATTAAAACCAGTGAATAAAACGCATTTATACAGTAAAAAGTGATTTTTAATGCACACTTACTTAATTGGACTTAGTCTTCCAAGAATCAACATAAACAACTCGCCCACTTAATTTACATGCTAGTCTGTTTGTTTATGGTTTCTGAAAGTAGCTCTGATGTCTAATTCACTATATTTGATATATAGTATTAAGTATAATGAGTCCTGAGCATTATTATTAATATGGAGAAAGATAAAACTGCATGAATACCTGTTGTCTGCTAAAAAGACAGTCAGGGATCATTCTGCTGCACTTAATGTGTAGTTTATTTATTACATAAAAGTGAAATGGTCTTTAAAGGTAAATCTGAGCTTTTTCTAGTTGTAAAAAATTCCCCTTATCCAAAATACATATGATAGTAGTGATTATTAAAGTAGAATTAGTCCTCATAATAACACAAGCAAATGCTACAGCACCTGAAGAGTAAATTTAAAAAGTGATGGCAAAAGAATGCTGTAGGAGAAGACCTTTACCAACTCTAGACTGTGTGGGCAAAGTAACCAATATCTGTTTGTGTCTGTTTGCACAAGATGCTGCTGTGTATAACCTAGCAAACTTCTCTCTAGGTAAGTGTAGGTGTTGTAGTACTTAAATCTTCACCCCTTTTATCAGTAGAAGGTCAAGCGTTTGGATTTTATTTCCTCTGGTTCTTATTCATAAAGGGATAAACTAGAGACCTGTAGATATCTTATTAAGATTTATTATTATACCTTTTTGATATAAATGTATAGTGATGGTATTATCCAGCACTGTAATATTAGTTAAGGGGGAATGTAAACATGCAAGAAACCTAAAGGAGTGATTATTAAAAATGTATTTCTGGCTTAGTTAAACAAATATGACTTTGGTCTTTGCATGTATGAATTTTTTAAGACTATTCATTTCATGGTGGTATTTTTACATGTTCAAACTGAAGCACACTAAACTAAGTAAATAAATATTAATAATTCATTTTAATGTAAGTGTTTTAAGATAAGCTGCATTATAAAAGCATTTAAATTAAAGGGAGCAGCTTACTCTTAAGGAGGTTTTATCTGTATCCTAAATTTTCTGAAGGCATGTAGGAGAGATTGGAATTATTGTGGCATGTAAATGAGCTTCAGCAAAACGACAAGTCATGTTTTATTCTAGCTCTTCTAGCTTATCAGTGTGGGAATCTTAATCAAATGTACTTGAGTGTGGTTTTGTGCTACAAGTTTATTTATTTCTGGTTAACCAAGAACGTTTTAGCTCATTTCATTTTAGACTAAGAAACCACAAATATTGTTCTTCTTTAGGTACAAACCCAGTTTCCAGAAAAGTTGGGACGTAGATAGAATAGATAGATTAAAAAACACATTAAAAAATTAAATAAAAAAAAAGAGGAATGTTTACCACTGTGTTCCATCACCTTTTGTTTATAATAATACTTTTTATGTGCTTGGCAAGTGAAGATACTAACTGTTGCAGTTTTGCAAGTAGAATTTCCACCCATTCTTGCTAGTTATGAGACTTCAATTTCTTGACAGTCTGTAGTCACCTTCGTCCGAGTCTCCTCTTCATGATGCACCCTAAATTTTACAAGCACACGAATGTATGTGGCAGCATATGCAGCAAAACTGGCAGCAAATGTTTCTTCAAAACACCAATATAAGCCTCCGCACCGACGGTACCTTCACACATATGCAGATCAACTCATAACTCATAACGTGGGCACGATCACAGATGCTGGTTATTGCACGTTTCATTGGTAACAGTCTGGATGGTCTTTTTCTTCTTGTGTATGAAATGTGGACTCATCTGAGCACAGAATACATTTCTGATAGCGTTTGTTCCATCTCAGATGCCTTTGGGAGAACTCACCAGCGTTTCTGTGCACTATTAATACTTGGCTTCGTCTTTGCATAACAAAGTTTCAGGTTGTGTTTCTTGACGCAGCGGTGGACTGTCTTAGGTGACAATAATTTTCCGAAGAACTCAGTAGCATGACAGTTTGTCAATTAGTTTCACCAGCGGTTTCCCCCCTTGACCTTTATGCAGTGAGATTCTCTCTGACTCCCAGAATCTTTTCATGATATTATGAACTGTAGATGGTAAAAGACTTAAATTCTTTGAACTGACTGACAATTCTCTCATGAAGTTTGGCCCATGACCCATCCAGGCTCGGAAATATTGAGGTGGATGCTCTATTATACTTAATCTTGATAACCTTACCTGTTATCAGTTAAACTGATAATTGTAAAACCTTTAAGAGTTACTAGTATGCTGCTCAGGTGGTGCAGCGGTAAAAAGACATGCTGCAAACCAGGGCTGGATTCTGAGTACGTAGTATCGAATCCAGCTCTGCTTCACCGATTCGAAGCTAAGTGGCTGTATGGGCAATGATTGGCCGGTTGCTCAGTTGGGGGGCGGGACAAAGAACCGGATGTGGGTCTTTCTCTGCCAGAATGCAATTACGACCTCTGCCGGCTGATTAGAAAAGCCTGCACAAGAGATGAGGAAGAGTGCCCTTAGGGTGTGTCTCTCCACATGCAATGCTAGGTGGCGCCAAACTCATAAATGTGTGGGTGGCAAAAGTGCATCTGGCTGCTGCTCATGTTTCGGAGGGGATATGGGTTAGCTTCGATCTCCTTGGTCAGGGCGGGGTTCGGCATAGACAGAGAGGAAGCACGATGCAAACTGAACAATTGGATGCGCTAAAGGGGGAGAAAAAGGGAAAAAAAGAGTTACTAGTATAACCTTTGCCTTATTTTGTGTTTTGCGGACATCACATTTTGTTGTTTTTTGTATTTATTTTTCTTCATACTTTTATCAGTGTAAGTGTAACAAAGTTCGAGTGATTTAAGTGTGCCAGAGTTTCTGGAAATGGGTTCTAACAACAATATTTTATTCTAAAATGAAATATTTAATTATATATTGAATATGTCTTGCTGTCTGGTCTCTCTTTCTGCAGATTATACAGAGTCATATGAGATACCTGTTCCTCAGATCAACATAAACGAAGGAGAATCTGTAGTTCTGCACTGCAACGTAAGCCAGGACACTACAGATAAAGGAACCGATTTTGTCTGGCATAAAGATGGAACTGTACTTTTTAACCACAGTCCACATATAAACCGAACTGTAAGAAATTACACATCAAACAGGATGCAGATTGATTTCAGAAATCAAATGAAACTGCAAATATTTGATGCACAGCCTTCAGATTCAGGACTGTACTCATGCTTTCCAGGAAAAACACAGTACAGAGTGACTGTAAAAGGTAACTGAAGAGTATTTACAGAATGTTTTTATATTTTTTGATAACAGTGACATAAAACAAACACATACAAATACATACAAATGTGTGATGAATTAAAGGGAGAACCAGCATTAAAAAGCATTAGTACAGTTAGTTCAGTTATTAGTTCAGTCCATGGTGAAATGGCTTCTTCACGTCTCTGGAACTGAACAGCAATAATTAAACAGTATTAAAAAATAATTTACTCTGTGATATAATCTTATTGGTTCAGATTGCTGCCACACATTTTAATCCAAAAGCTTTAAATATTCAGTAGGCAGATAATACTTTTTAGCAGGCAGGACAGCCTAGCACCTTTGGGGGAGGGAGGGTTTATATGTCTGATGCAAATGCAATGCAAAATGTTTATTTATGATGAATATTTAGTAATATTTAATATTTAGTAGTAAAGGGACATTGTAGCCTAGTGGTTAAGATACTGGATTTGTAATCAGAAGGTCGCTGGTTCAAGCCTCACCCCTGCCTCTGCATCTGCTAAATGCCGAAAATGTAAATGTAATCTACATACAGATACAGTGCCTTGCAAAAGTATTCAGCCCCCTTGAACTTTTCAACCTTTTGCCACATTTCAGGCTTTAAACATAACGATATGAAATTGTAATTTTTTGTGAAGAATCAACAACAAGCGGGACACAATCGTGAAGTGGAACGATATTTATTGGATATTTTAAACTTTTTTTAGAAATAAAAAACTGAAAAGTGGGGCGTGCAATATTATTCAGCCCCCTTGCGTTAATACTTTGTAGCGCCACCTTTTGCTGCGATTACAGCTGCAAGTCGCTTGGGGTATGTCTCTATTAGTTTTGCACATCGAGATACTGAAATTTTTGCCCATTCTTCCTTGCAAAACAGCTCGAGCTCAGTGAGGTTGGATGGAGAGCGTTTGTGAACAGCAGTTTTCAGCTCTTTCCACAGATTCTCGATGGGATTCAGGTCTGGACTTTGACTTGGCCATTTTAACACCTGGATAAGTTTATTTGTGAACCATTCCATTGTAGATTTTGCTTTATGTTTTGGATCATTGTCTTGTTGGAAGATAAATCACCGTCCCAGTCTCAGGTCTTTTGCAGACTGCAACAGGTTTTCTTCCAGAATGGTCCTGTATTTGGCTCCATCCATCTTCCCATCAATTTTAACCATCTTCCCTGTCCCTGCTGAAGAAAAGCAGGCCCAAACCATGATGCTGCCACCACCATGTTTGACAGTGGGGATGGTGTGTTCAGGGTGATGAGCTGTGTTGCTTTTATGCCAAACATAACGTTTTGCGTTGTGGCCAAAAAGTTTCATCTGACCAGAGCACCTTCTTCCACATGCTTGGTGTGTCTCCCAGGTGACTTTTTATAGATATCTTTGAGAAATGGCTTTCTTCTTGCCACTCTTCCATAAAGGCCAGATTTGTGCAGTGTACGACTGATTGTTGTCCTATGGACAGATTCTCCCACCTCAGCTGTAGATCTCTGCAGTTCATTCAGAGTGATCATGGGCCTCTTGGCTGCATCTCTGATCAGTCTTCTCCTTGTTTGAGCTGAAAGTTTAGAGGGACGGCCGGGTCTTGGTAGATTTGCAGTGGTCTGATACTCCCTTCATTTCAATATGATCGCTTGCACAGTGCTCCTTGAGATGTTTAAAGCTTGGGAAATCTTTTTGTATCCAAATTCAGCTTTAAACTTCTCCACAACAGTATCTCGGACCTGCCTGGTGTGTTCCTTGGTCTTCATGATGCTCTCTGCGCTTTAAACAGAACTCTGAGACTGTCACAGAGCAGGTGCATTTATACGGAGACTTGATTACACACAGGTGGATTCTATTTATCACCATCAGTCATTTAGGTCAACATTGGATCATTCAGAGATCCTCACTGAACTTCTGGAGTGAGTTTGCTGCACTGAAAGTAAAGGGGCTGAATAATATTGCACGCCCCACTTTTCAGGTTTTTATTTCTAAAAAAAGTTTAAAATATCCAATAAATTTCGTTCCACTTCACAATTGTGTCGCACTTGTTATTAATTCTTCACAAAAAATTACAATTTCATATCTTTATGTTTAAAGCCTGAAATGTGGCAAAAGGTTGAAAAGTTCAAGGGGGCTGAATACTTTTGCAAGGCACTGTATATTGAGGATGCAAGATATTTATTATTATTCATCTAATTTCAGTGCTAATTAATCCAGGTGATTCGTTTCCACTCAATACAGTTCTGCTTTACACAGTTTCTGCATGCACAGGAGTTTGTCTCTTAATCGTCTTGGCTGTGTGCTTTCACAGGTGATTATAAATGCCATTTGTTTTTTTAATTAGTAATATTAAATCATTTATACTTTTCTGTGTAATGATTTATCTGCAGTTTGTAGTAGGACACTGTTGCCTTGTAGCTCATCAGCAATCTGTTTAAGATTCGGATTTTTAGACGGAGTGTTTCCAGTCCATGTTGCAACCTTTATTTATTTTATTTATCATTTCTACACCTTTATTTATTTTATTTATTATTTCTACACCTTTATTTATTTATAATTTATTTTATTAATTTACTTTCTCTAACAATCTAGTCATGTCTAATTCTCTATGGAAGTTTTCTTGCCGTTTTCACCACAGTTTTCACCACCCCGTCATAGGCCCACCTTACTTCCTCAGACATATCTGTGCCTGGTGGATGCTTGGCCAGGTTGATAGCACTGCTGAGATCTGAACTCAAACTCCCTGCAGTGGTGGATTAATGCATTAGACAGATGATCCACCCAATCTGCCCCACTTTATGAGATTTAAATGACTTGTAAATGACATCATAACCCTTTCTCATTTCGGTAAAGCAAGCAGCCTAGTGTGTTAGTGGCTAATCAGCCTGTGTTACACTAATCACTGGTTAAAAATTAGAGGGATTTGAACAGATAATAGCTTAAGTTTTTGAGTTAAAATCTCAGAGATGTCCATGACCACGTCTGAAGGAGGGAAGGTCAGATTGGGTTTCTCCTTATCTCCAAGCCATAACATTACTAACTAAATAATCCTAAATAATATCCTGTCCGCTACACTTCACTAAACTGTGTTTTATTATTATAGGAAAATAAAAAAGGAAATGGCATCTGATCAAAGAGACACAGCTGATGATCTTGTGAGTTACTTTTATTGATACCTGACTTATTAATAAGGATTTTAACATAATGTTTTACACTTTGGTTTCTTTCATGACAGGAAACGGTCGTTACTTATTACACAAGATTATATTGAACACAGTCATGGACAATTTAATATCTCCAATTTACCTCACTTGTATGTCTTTGGACTGTGGGAGGAAAACAGAGCACCCAGAGGAAACCCACGAGAACATGCAAACTTCATACAGAAAGGACCCGGACCACCCCACCTGGGGATCGAACCCATGACCTTCTTGCTGTGACAGCGACAGTGCTACCCATTTATCCACCATGCCATGATCGAATGAACAATTCAGTAATAAAGAGTCATGATTCATCTTTGCAAAGACTGAAGCTCTGCTGGATCCTACTTTTATAACCAGTCAAGATTCCCGTCCCAAAGTGTGTTACCAATTCACCAGTTATTGTGGAACGTTTATAAATGCTGAGAAATCATCTATAAACATTCTATAAACTTATTACTCTTGTTTTGTCCCTGTTAAAAACTGAAAATATTTTACTTTAATGAAGGTTAATTAGAATGAATAAATCACAGATTCTTTATTATATTTCACAAAATGTCCCAAATTGTCCAAAAATGAGGTTTGTATTTATATACGGTAAGCTTGAGGCATTTCTGACTGATCACAGACAAAGAACAGCTGTTAACCATCAGTAGATTATAAAATAAAAACAAATGTTTGATGATTTTATCGTCATGTTTTACACTTTGGTTACATTCATGACAAGAACGGTAGTTACTCATTACACAAGATTCATTAGATAACAAGTTTAATATCAAACACAGTCATGGACAATTTTGTATCTCCAGTTCACCTCACTTGCACGTGTTTGGACTGTGTGAGGAAACCGGAGCTCCCAGAGGAAACCCACACAGACACGGGGAGAACATGCAAACTCCACACAGAAAGGACCCGGACCGCCCCACCTGGGGATCGAACCCAGAACCTTCTTGCTGTGAGGTGACAGTGCTACCCACCGAGCCATCATGCCACCCCTAAAAACAAATGTTCATTTTACTCAAACACACATATATACAGTATATATATAAATAGTAAAACTACAACTTTAAATAAAAATGTAAAAAAGTAACTATAAATATCATACACGTACGGTTTGGTACAATGTCTTTTTCTGATATAACAAGAAAAACGCACAAAATATAGCGGATATAAATTGAAACTAAAGTATCGATCCCATCAAGCTACTTTAGATCGATTCACATACCAACCTTGGTATCGATAATATCGATAATTGGATGATCTGCCCACCCACATAATATGAAAGTCAAGTCAAGTGCAGTGTGAACTTACATGATGCAAAAGCAGTTTGTGATGTCACTCATATTAATCTCTTGATGCATGCTCAATACTGCACAAAAACACAAAATCATATTAATCACTCATATTAATGTTTTAACTGGCAGCTCTGTAACATAATTATTGTGGCGACCAGTCGGATCGCCGTTATAGCAAGACAGGAGTCGTTTTGGGATCATGGCACCTCATGATGTATTTTAGGACCTTCCCGCTGACGTGCTCTCTCAGTTAATAACAATAACATCATTTTGCTGCAGTGGTTTCCACATTTTAAGCCAGTCCTTTAATTAAATCCATTAGCATGAATAATTTAAATGTTGGTCTTTTGTTGAAAGTACTTCTGTGTAGTGCTGATTTAGTTCAGAGACAATTTAGTATCTCCAATTTCACCTTACTTGCATGTCTTTGGAATGTGGGAGGAAACCGGAGCAGCTGAAGGAAACCCACATGAACTCAGGGAGAACATGCAAACTCCACACAGAAAGGACCCGGACCGCTCCACCTGGGGATTGAACTTCTTGCTGTGAGGCAACAGTGCTACCCACATAGGCACTGTGCCGCCCGTGTGTGTGTGTGTGTGTGTGTGTGTGCGTGCACGCGTGTGTGTGTGTGTGTCCTTTTATGTACTGGTGACCTGTTTAGTTTTGTCTCTGCAGTGCTAAAACATCATCTGAGCTGGGCTAACAAAAAGAAAAACATGATTAGTGTGAAAGAATGTATCATACTTAAAAAGAATGACAGAATTTCCTTACACATTTAAAGAGAGCATGTGAATATTAATCTAGGTATTCTAAAGGAATTGCGTTTTTATATATTTTAAAATTCAATGTATTATTTTCTTTCCCTTTTAGCACTGTCCCAATTTACAGTGCTCAATATTCAGTTCCCCTGTGCGCTGTGGTGACCTCTGCCGGTTGCCAAGAAGTACTGCAGGCCAGCACATGCTTCCCTAGACACGATTCAAGCTGCTGTCTTCTTTTTATTGGTACGAAGGACCATGCTCTGTAGTGATCAAGGTCGCAGTGGAGGAGGTGATTTCTCATCCAGCCTTCCCTCCACTAGATAGCTAACTGTGTCTGTTAACTATCCAAGTTACACTGGTGGCTTGAACTTGGGTCCTGGAGGTGGTGGAAGTTTTCCAAGATAAATATTTTTTTAATTAGAATTTCTTAATATGATCATTGCGTTTAAAAAAAAAATCTGACTAAATCTGATCATACAGAATCTTAAATTATTCATTAAAGTTTGTGGCCACTTTATTACTCAGTTGTGATTTTAATTAATTACAGTGGGTGACAATCCGGTGGCTATATAGATAAGGTAGTTTGACTAGGTCACATGTATTGTAATTGACAGGTCTAGGAAACTGTGTACATATCCAGGTAGACAGACATTTGTTTACATTTACATTTACATTTTCGGCATTTAGCAGATGCCTTTATCGAAAGCGACTTACAGTACAGTACAGTATACAGTCTGAGCAATTGAGGGTTAAGGGCCTTGCTCAAGGGCCTAACAGCAGCAACTTGGCAGTGGTGGGGCTTGAACCAACGACCCTCTGATCACTGGCTGACAAGCCCGAACTTGCAAATAAATGACACTTGTGCACCTTTATACAAATTAAAAATCAATAATAATTTATTTACGTTTGAATATAACTGTGAGAGAAGAGCTGCCGGGATTGTCTTGATCACTAAGGACGCTTCCGATGCTCACTCGTTCTTGAGTCAAAATAACATTGAAATTTTAAGATGCCTCAGTAGACTGCTTATTAAGGCATCTAGGATTTCGAACAGCCTCCTTTTCGGGAGCGTGTAGGATGACGTAAAATGCATCTATGTAGAGAGATCACTAGCTTTTCGAACACACCCAGAGTTTCCTAGACTTTCCTTTCTAATGGGTGCGATTAAACTACTAAACCCTTTTTGGTGTATTTTACTCATGCTGCTTTAAAACCTCATACTTAATAAAGCTGGGAGGCACCGTGACTAAGTGGGTAGCACTGTCGCCTCACAGCAAGAAGGTCCTGGGTTCGATCCCCAAGTGGGGCGGTCCGGGTCTCGTCTGCCTGGGTTTCCTCCGGGAGCTCCGGTTTCCTCCCACAGTCCAAAGACGTGGAAGTGAGGTGAACTGGAGATACAAAATTGTCCATGACTGTGTTTGACATTAAACTTGTGAACTGATGAATCTTGTGTAATGAGTAACTACCGTTCCTGTCATGAATGTAACCAAAGTGTAAAACATGACGATAAAATCCTAATAAATAACATAAATTAAGCATTCAACTTTAGCATTAACTTTATATAGTGTTGTAAAATGTAATTAGCACCTTTAAAATTTACTCATTGCATGTTACACTATTTTCACCTCTTAAAAGAACAGCATTACACAGCTCATACAGTCGTGCTCATCTTTCAGCGTTGCTTGTATTTGTATGTGGTTAACCTAATATTTTTCTGACCTGCCAGCAGGGGTCGTAATTGCAGCAGTAATTGCACCCGGCGGTAGTTAGGCAATTATGAATGCAGCAAACTTTAAATGTATATAAAATTATATTACAATTATTAGTAAGCTCATGTGGGATAATGGTCAAAGCCACACTGCCTGGAACGGGTTTGAAGAGAAAACCTGAACTGTCATCTAATGCTCTAAGAGAATAGATATAAGCTTTATGTTGTTACCCAAAGTTTTCATGAATTCATGAATTTTATATGTTATTATTTTTTTAATCAAGTACAGTTTGCTTGCTTTATTTTTCAGTTCTAAATTTTAGGATTAAATATAATATTATAGTGACTGATTTTATCCACAATTTGAGGTCAATTTAAGCTTTATATTTATGCCTAAAGGTTTCATCAATTCTTTATACTGTATATACATGTAAAAGTACTCATAAAACCACAGAGATAAAACGACTTCCTGTTAAAGTTTGTTTTCACCAAACCTACATGAAAACACCCACTCACCTGACCCCCGATCTACACACACACACACACACTTTTCACTTTATGTTAATGTGTCTTGTGCCTTGCATAGTGCACTAAGCTTACACTGTGTACTCTCAGGTCTACAGCATGAAACGCTGGAATAAACAAGCTACAACACGTCTCTACACTTTTGTGATGTACTGGAATGTACTTTGAGCATTTGTTTTATTAAAGAAAAACCTAAACTGTGATCTTATGCTTTAAGAACATTGGTCTGGATGTTCAGATGCAATCCAAGAAGCACCAACATGAATTAAAAACTGCTGGAACGCACTTCCTTGTTTCTACACTCACTGTCCATTTTATCAGCTCCACTTACCATATAGAAGCACTTTGTAGTTTTACAATTACTGACTGTAGTCCATCTGTTTCTCTGCATGCTTTGTTAGCCCCCTTTCATGCTGTTCTTTAATGGTCAGGACCCCCACAGGACCACCACAGAGCAGGTATTATTTAGGTGGTGGATGATTCTCAGCACTGCAGTGACACTGACATGGTGGTGGTGTGTTAGTGTGTGTTGTGCTGGTATGAGTGGATCAGACACAGCAGCGCTGCTGGAGTTTTTAAACACCTCACTGTCACTGCTGGACTGAGAATATTCCACTAACCAAAAATATATCCAGCGAACAGCACCCCGTGGGCAGCGTCCTGTGACCACTGATGAAGGTCTAGAAGATGACCGACTCAAACAGCAGCAATAGATGAGCGATCGTCTCTGACTTTCTATAATAGAGTGGACAGTGAGTGGACAGTGTTTAAAAACTCCAGCAGTGCTGCTGTGTCTGATCCACTCATACCAGCACAACACACACTAACACACCACCACCATGTCAGTGTCACTGCAGTGCTGAGAATGATCCACCACCTACTGTAAATAATACCTGCTCTGTGGTGGTCCTGTGGGGGTCCTGACCATTAAAGAACAGCATGAAAGCAGGTTAACAAAGCACGCAGAGAAACAGATGGACTACAGTCAGTAATTGTAGCACTACTAAGTGCTTCTATATGTGTAAATGGAGCTGATAAAATGAACACTGTGTGTAGAAACAAGGAGGCAAATCACCTGAACTATTTCTCTAATATGAGTGTTATGTAAAAAATGAAGCATTAGCTTAATATACAGAGATGTAAAATGTAATTACCACCTCTTTAATTGACACACATTGTCACTGAATTTACTTCTTTAAAAAAAACTCGTTCTCATCTTTCTACTGTGCTTGTATTTTTCTGTGGTTAACCTATTTTCTTTTTTTCTTGCTTTCTCTACCAGTCTCTCACGCCCACAGCGGTAGCACCATATACAAATCATGCTGATGCCTTTACTGGTCATTAATGTATTTTATCTTGTGCAGACGGATGGGGCTTATGGGTTAGAAACCACACAGACTTTAAGTTCTTTAGGGGAAAGTAGTACCAAAGTTCAGTCACGTTTTTTAAGAAGTGTTTTACCACTTATTACGAACGTACCATGACGTTGATGTTCCTTAGTCTGTGAAGCGATTGGAAAATGTTTATCTTATGTAAAAATAGAATAAAATGTGTTTTCTTTGTTAAAAAAAAGGACTTACTGTAGTGAAAGACTCTTTACTTTGTTCACGTGCCTCATATCAAACAGAGCTTTGTAAAGGTCAGCGGCAAACTGGGTTAATCAGGTGAACTTTGAGCGCTGCAGCAAGCGTGGTTTTACTGCTTCTCATGTGAGGGTACTTTAAAACCACTAATGCCTGGTTCACACTACACGACTTTCCAAGTCATCAGGTCACCGTACAGTTCACACTACACGACTGGATCTCTTGTAATCGGGAGTCTTTCGAGTCGGTGTGTATTTCACACTACACGACTGATCGGCGATAGGGGGTTTCACACTACACCATCTATCACCGACTGGAATCACAGGTGAGCTTCTCTGGTCTCCCAAAATACGTTTTGTCACTTGAGAAGTGACGAGGGGTTTAATGATACAACGTCCAAAAATGCACATCAACAAGTAGCGAGCAATCAAAGTTTGTGTGCTGATGTGCAGCGTAAAATCAAGAAGAAAAAATAAATGAATCTGAGTGGATTTGGCAATGCGAGCAGCATGGATTGTTCTATGGTGAGTTGTAGGTTAATAAATATTTTTTGCAATGCAGCGTGGGTGTTTTGTTTTGTAGAGAACGATCAGGTCAGAAATACTGTAAACTTGTGTGTGTGCTGAAGTATTCTGATATAAACTATATTATGCCCCTGTCCCATGTTTTTACACTCCTCCCTTGTGTTTTCCCTCACCCCGTATATTGCGTTCTCATTGGCTGTTCGACATAGCACTCATTGCCAGTCGGGCAACTCGGATCCAGATTTTTGACAAGTTAGATATCTCTTTTTGGTCGCCGAGCGCTCGGTGAGCCGCTCGGATCGAGTTGTTGAGTAGTTCACACATAGCGATCAAGAGCCGACTTCCGATTGCCGAGCGAACGCCGGGTTGCTCCCGAGCCGGCAAATATAGCGCTGACCAGTCGGCGAGTGAAAATCAGGGCAAAAATCGTGTCGGAAAAAGCGGAGTCTGTGCCGGTTTTGTGCAGGGTGTGCAGGGTATGTATACTGTAAACAGGCTATAAATGTTTTTTTAGCCAGGCTATAGGATGCCCATGTCAACACTGCCAAAAAGACACCAGCATGTCATGAAACCATATCAGGGCAAATCAAATTCAGGTATATAATTCCTAACTGCAACATATCTGCTGCTGTGCACAATCTATCTAGCAATAAAGAAGGCTCACTCAAGGGTAGGACCACCAGTAACTCTATATCATTTAGGGAATTGGATATTCTCCAGCACTGCAGTTTTTTTTGCTACCACATGATGGTTTAAGATGAAATAGATTCATATTCTACAGAGCTGAATACAATAAATATAGGCTGTGTTTAACTAGATACATGAAGGAGCTCTTGTCACTTTTTTTTCCACGATGTGGTAAGTGCTGCAGATACTTAAAAAAATGTGGACCTGAAACTCTGCTAGTTTCTGTGATGTGGTTTAAGTTTACATACTGAGAGCAGTGCTGCTGCTGTTGCTGCTGCTTCTTTTATAATTGAGATGTTATGATGATAATAAATGACAGTTTTAATTTGTTTTTCTGTTTGAACAAACCTGATAAATACAAAAAGACCACAAAAGAAAATGGTGTAATATTACAGCACATTTACATACAGGGAAATAAGTGTTTACTTTATATGTAGTCCATCTGTTTCTCTGCATGCTTTGTTAGCCCCCTTTCACCCTGTTCTTCAATGGTCAGAACCACCACAGGACCACCACAGAGCAGGTATTATTTAGGTGGTGGATGATTCTCAGCACTGCAGTGACGCTGATATGGTGGTGGTGTGTTAGTGTGTGTTGTGCTGGTATGTGGAGTTTTTAAACACCTTACTGTCACTGCTGGACTGAGAATAGAATAGAATCCACTAACCAAAAATATCCAGCCAACAGCGCCCCGTGGGCAGCGTCCTGTGACCACTGATGAAGGTCTAGAAGATGACCAACTCAAACAGCAGCAATAGTTGAGCGATCGTCTCTGACTTTACATCTACAAGGTGGAGCAACTAGGTAGGAGTGTCTAACAGAGTGGACAGTGAGTGGACACGGTATTTAAAAACTCCAGCAGCACTGCTGTGTCTGATCCACTCATACCAGCACAACACACACTAACACACCACCACCATGTCAGTGTCACTGCAGTGCTGAGAATCATCCACCACCTAAATAATACCTGCTCTGTGGTGGTCCTGTGGGGGTCCTGATCATTAAAGAACAGCATGAAAGCAGGCTAAAAAGCATGCAGAGTAACAGATGGACTACAGTCAGTAATTGTAGAACTACAAAGTGCTCCTATATGGTAAGTGGAGCTGATAAAATGGACAGTGAGTGTAGAAACAATGAGGTGGCAAAACAAGCTCAGTATGTGCAGCTCACGTGTTTGTAGAGAGTGTGTTGTTCCTTGTTACAAGCCACACCCACCCCGAGATTGTGGGTATCTGGGGGTCTGTGAGTGTGAATGCGTGGGCAGGTTTATGTTCCATCCACCGTTTCCTTGTTCTTCACGGTTCTTCATTTGTTTAGTCTGCGTGTTTTGGTATTGGGGAAGTTAACTGTTGCACGTTGTTTGTTGACCTTCACGTTTCACACCCATGTTACAAAATAATTCCACTGATATTCTTCCTGCTTATGCACCAAAACACACACACTTTCACTTACTCTTACATGTCTCACTTTCAGTCATTGTCTTATATAATCATTGCACAATCACTATGAACTCTACACTGTTGTGTCCTGAATGTTTTGTTTGCATTTATCCACCATCGTTTGACACATTGGCAGGATGCAGGGATTAACTGGCCTTTCTAACTGTGTTCAGTCAATTAAACAATTAATCAGTCAATTTTTATCCAAAGCGACTTACAGTATACAGTTTAGACAACTGAGGGTAAAAGGTTCTTGCTCAAGGGCCCAACAGTGGCAACTTGGCAGTGGTGTGGTTTGAACCAGCGACCTTCTGCTTACTAGTTCAGTACCTTAACCACTAGGCGACAACTGCCCTGTGGGAGGAAAACCAGACACAGGGAGAACATGCAAACTCCGCACAGACTTTAACATCAGCACATATTTTGTGCACCAGGAGCTTCGTGGCATGGGTAAAGCACACCTCCACTGGACTCTGGAGCAGTGAAAACCAAACACACCAGCACATGGACACCTGACCACGAGCTTCATTGACTATGGGTGTTAATACAAATCTGTTCACAGCCCCTGGCAACAATAACACCGATCTACATTCTAATTCATCTCAGTAGTGTTTAGTAGTGTGTGTGGCACGTTGGCTAAGTGGGTAGCACTGTCGCCTCACAGCAAGAAGGTCCTTGGTTCGATCCCCAGGTAGGGCGGACGGGGTCCTTTCTGTGCAGAGTTTGCATGTTCTCCCCGTGTCTGCGTGGGTTTCCTCCCACAGTCCAAAAACATTCAGCCAGGCTAATTGGAGAGACTGAATTGTCCTATAGGTACCGAGCCGCTAGGATGCATCACTGTATTGATTATGAGTGGTGTGCCTGTCCGTTGCTGTTCAGCAGTCTGATGGCTGTCTCGAAACTGGCTGGTTCTTGACATGATGCTCCTGTACCTGTACCTAGATCTTTAAGATAAGCTTTTTTTTTTATCTAGGTGCATATACTGTACAAAGTATACAGATACTCAGAGATCAGAGTGACAGTGATCACAACTGACTTCCTGTAGAAATCTTTCAGCAAACCAACATAACCCTCACATTTACTCTCACCCTGGTTTCACTTCCTCTTGCTGATCTGCGTTTTAGTCGCCGTCGTCTATAAATGACACTGCACATGTCACAGTTCTGCTGCTGTTTAAGGTCAGGCCACCGCATTTCACTGGCTTTCTCTAAAGCACTCCAAAACCTTCATTTTGTATCTCTGTAGGCAACCGGGGCATTTCTAAACCCAGTGCCCACAACAGTGACGCCAGGTAAACTGACCAGCTAAAGCACACCAGCAGTTAACAGTGCTGTGTCTGCTGGGCAGTAACTACTAGAAATTGGCTACTGGCTACTATAACTCTATTTCCTCGGCTGCTGCTCCAGTTAGGGGTCGCTGGCGGATCTTGATCCGCATTATTGATTATTGATCTGGCACGGATGTCCTTCCTGACACGACCCTCCATATTTATCCGGGCTTGGGATCTGCACAACAATGCACATGGTTTATGCATCCTAGCAGCTGGTACCTATAGGACAATTCAGTGTTTCCCATCATTTTTATGTAATTATTTTAAATGTGTTTTTGTTTTTAGGCAGAATTTTGCAGCTCGTGTCAATGGCAGTTGTTTATCACACTATTTTTGTGAAAGAGTTCTGCGCTGCTGTGTCTGATCCACTCATACCAGCACAACACACACTAACACACCACCACCATGTCAGTGTACAGTAAAATGAAGATGTTAAAGCAGACTGTTCTTCAGAAAGTAGATCGTGTTGTAATTTGCCCACTCTCAGAAATTCTACTAATGCGTGTATAATCATAATTGCAGATAATCAGAGTAAAAGCAAAATAAAGTCTTTAAATGGTTGGTATTTAAATAACCAACTGGCCCAATGTATATAGATAAATGCCCCCTTAAGTGCTTACTTAATTAAACACTTAACCAAATGGAATTGATATTTGGGTTTAAGTAGATTCGACTCCCCAAGTCTCCATTACTTTCAGACCTGCACAGACTCTATGCCATGAACAAAATTAATTTCAGAAGAGCTAAGAACTAAAATGATTACAGTACTGTATATTCGTCTTGCAAGAGTACAAAGCCAGTTCTAATACTCTGGAACTCTTGCAAACCACAGTGGGGTATATCCACGGAAGAGCTGCAGAACAAAAACCACTGCTAACCACAAGAAACATAAAGGCTTATCTCACATGTGAGTTGAAAGTGGAACTTTTTGAAGACATGGTTCCCCAACTTTGTTTTGGAGTGATCTAAAGGCTTAACTTTACCTTCAAATGAGCAGGTGATGCTTAAAAGAGTCTTACACAGCAACGTGCAAGACTGAACTTTATCTGAAGTGTTTGGTTGCAGTTGTTGCTGCTAAAAGTGCCACAACCAGTTGTGTTTAGGGGGCAATTACTTTTTCACAGTGGTGATGTGTTATATATCATTCTTTATTACTAAATCAGATTGTGTTTGTGATAAAATTGTGTTTGTATTGTAGGACAAGCCATAGCCTAGTGGTTAAGGTACCGGACTAGTAACCAGAAGGTCGCTGTATTATATATACAGTGTATCACAAAAGTGAGTACACCCCTCACATTTCTGCAAATATTTCATTATATCTTTTCATGGGACAACACTATAGACATGAAACTTGGATATAACTTAGAGTAGTCAGTGTACAACTTGTATAGCAGTGTAGATTTACTGTCTTCTGAAAATAACTCAACACACAGCCATTAATGTCTAAATAGCTGGCAACATAAGTGAGTACACCCCACAGTGAACATGTCCAAATTGTGCCCAAATGTGTCGTTGTCCCTCCCTAGTGTCATGTGTCAAGGTCCCAGGTGTAAATGGGGAGCAGGGCTGTTAAATTTGGTGTTTTGGGTACAATTCTCTCATACTGGCCACTGGATATTCAACATGGCACCTCATGGCAAAGAACTCTCTGAGGATGTGAGAAATAGAATTGTTGCTCTCCACAAAGATGGCCTGGGCTATAAGAAGATTGCTAACACCCTGAAACTGAGCTACAGCATGGTGGCCAAGGTCATACAGCGGTTTTCCAGGACAGGTTCCACTCGGAACAGCCTTCGCCAGGGTCGACCAAAGAAGTTGAGTCCACGTGTTCGGCGTCATATCCAGAGGTTGGCTTTAAAAAATAGACACATGAGTGCTGCCAGCATTGCTGCAGAGGTTGAAGACGTGGGAGGTCAGCCTGTCAGTGCTCAGACCATACGCCACACACTGCATCAACTCGGTCTGCATGGTCGTCATCCCAGAAGGAAGCTGACGCACAAGAAAGCCCGCAAACAGTTTGCTGAAGACAAGCAGTCCAAGAACATGGATTACTGGAATGCCCTGTGGTCTGACGAGACCAAGATAAACTTGTTTGGCTCAGATGGTGTCCAGCATGTGTGGCGGCGCCCTGGTGAGAAGTACCAAGACAACTGTATCTTGCCTACAGTCAAGCATGGTGGTGGTAGCATCATGGTCTTGGGCTGCATGAGTGTTGCTGGCACTGGGGAGCTGCAGTTCATTGAGGGAAACATGAATTCCAACATGTACTGTGACATTCTGAAACAGAGCATGATCCCCTCCCTTCGAAAACTGGGCCTCATGGCAGTTTTCCAACAGGATAACGACCCCAAACACAACCTCCAAGATGACAACTGCCTTGCTGAGGAAGCTGAAGGTAAAGGTGATGGACTAAACCCAATTGAGCACCTGTGGCGCATCCTCAAGTGGAAGGTGGAGGAGTTCAAGGTGTCTAACATCCACCAGCTCCGTGATGTCATCATGGAGGAGTGGAAGAGGATTCCAGTAGCAACCTGTGCAGCTCTGGTGAATTCCATGCCCAGGAGGGTTAAGGCAGTGCTGGATAATAATGGTGGTCACACAAAATATTGACACTTTGGGCACAATTTGGACATGTTCACTGTGGGGTGTACTCACTTATGTTGCCAGCCATTTAGACATTAATGGCTGTGTGTTGAGTTATTTTCAGAAGACAGTAAATCTACACTGCTATACAAGTTGTACACTGACTACTCTAAGTTATATCCAAGTTTTATTTCTATAGTGTTGTCCCATGAAAAGATATAATAAAATATTTGCAGAAATGTGAGGGGTGTACTCACTTTTGTGATACACTGTATATATATATATATATATATATATATACAGTATATATATATATATATATATATATATATATATTAGGGCTGTCAAACGATTAAAATTTTTTATCGCGATTAATCTCAGAATTTCATATAATTAATCGCATTAAAAAAATCTGTGTAAATGTTATAGAAAACAAGGATTTTTAAGTGAAATGTTACCATTAAAATGGTGAACCCATTTATGCTAAATGTACTTATGTTAAAAACTGCTGGGACAAGAGAAAACTGTAAGGAAGTTTTATTCACTCACATACTAGGCAGTAATACTATCCAGCAGAGACCCTTGACTCCGTATATATGTCAGATTGTAGGTTAAAATTTCTCCATCAGCAAAAATTGTAGATCAGCGGTGCTTTAGGTGGGATAAGGCGTAGTTATTGTAACAGACTTTTCTGTGCTTGTATCGTGACAATGGTTTGATGGACGTTTCTACACGAAGTGAGTGTGTTTTGACCATTTGGGGCTTCCATAGTTCATGTAATAGCATGCTTGGCTAACACAATGACTCTCAGTACCGCAACAGAAGAAGTTAATAAAGTGTTCTGCTTCCGACAACTTGTGAATATAGCGTGTATTTATTTCTTTATTAAGCGAGTGCATCACTACGACGCTCGGTTACGTTATGATAACAAACCACAAATGAAACAAACGGTGGCAAATCCACCCCACACTTTGAGAAACGCTGTCTTAATGAGAGATGCCGTGCACGGTCAAGTCTCAACATGAACTACGGATGACTCGCAGGGCCAAATAGAATTTGCGTTAACGGCACTATTTTTTTAAATCGCGTTAAATTGAGATTGCGTTAATGCGTTATTCAGTTAATAATGATTCAAAAATTCCACAATCCAAATAGATTTGACATGTATAATGAATCGCTATTCACTTTAAACAGCAGCAGGCACTGGCACTATACACCTTGCCTGGTTGACGTCACTGGTGCTACAGTGCCTTGCAAAAGTATTCAGCCCCCTTGAACTTTTCAACCTTTTGCCACATTTCAGGCTTTAAACATAAAGATATGAAATTGTAATTTTTTGTGAAGAATCAACAACAAGCGGGACACAATCGTGAAGTGGAACGAAATTTATTGGATATTTTAAACTTTTTTTAGAAATAAAAAACTGAAAAGTGGGGCGTGCAATATTATTCAGCCCCCTTGCGTTAATACTTTGTAGCGCCACCTTTTGCTGCGATTACAGCTGCAAGTCGCTTGGGGTATGTCTCTATTAGTTTTGCACATCGAGATACTGAAATTTTTGCCCATTCTTCCTTGCAAAACAGCTCGAGCTCAGTGAGGTTGGATGGAGAGCGTTTGTGAACAGCAGTTTTCAGCTCTTTCCACAGATTCTCGATGGGATTCAGGTCTGGACTTTGACTTGGCCATTCTAACACCTGGATAAGTTTATTTGTGAACCATTCCATTGTAGATTTTGCTTTATGTTTTGGATCATTGTCTTGTTGGAAGATAAATCACCGTCCCAGTCTCAGGTCTTTTGCAGACTGCAACAGGTTTTCTTCCAGAATGGTCCTGTATTTGGCTCCATCCATCTTCCCATCAATTTTAACCATCTTCCCTGTCCCTGCTGAAGAAAAGCAGGCCCAAACCATGATGCTGCCACCACCATGTTTGACAGTGGGGATGGTGTGTTCAGGGTGATGAGCTGTGTTGCTTTTATGCCAAACATAACGTTTTGCGTTGTGGCCAAAAAGTTTCATCTGACCAGAGCACCTTCTTCCACATGCTTGGTGTGTCTCCCAGGTGACTTTTTATAGATATCTTTGAGAAATGGCTTTCTTCTTGCCACTCTTCCATAAAGGCCAGATTTGTGCAGTGTACGACTGATTGTTGTCCTATGGACAGATTCTCCCACCTCAGCTGTAGATCTCTGCAGTTCATTCAGAGTGATCATGGGCCTCTTGGCTGCATCTCTGATCAGTCTTCTCCTTGTTTGAGCTGAAAGTTTAGAGGGACGGCCGGGTCTTGGTAGATTTGCAGTGGTCTGATACTCCCTTCATTTCAATATGATCGCTTGCACAGTGCTCCTTGAGATGTTTAAAGCTTGGGAAATCTTTTTGTATCCAAATTCGGCTTTAAACTTCTCCACAACAGTATCTCGGACCTGCCTGGTGTGTTCCTTGGTCTTCATGATGCTCTCTGCGCTTTAAACAGAACTCTGAGACTATCACAGAGCAGGTGCATTTATACGGAGACTTGATTACACACAGGTGGATTCTATTTATCACCATCAGTCATTTAGGTCAACATTGGATCATTCAGAGATCCTCACTGAACTTCTGGAGTGAGTTTGCTGCACTGAAAGTAAAGGGGCTGAATAATATTGCACGCCCCACTTTTCAGGTTTTTATTTCCAAAAAAAGTTTAAAATATCCAATAAATTTCGTTCCACTTCACAATTAAGTCGCACTTGTTATTGATTCTTCACAAAAAATTACAATTTCATATCTTTATGTTTAAAGCCTGAAATGTGGCAAAAGGTTGAAAAGTTCAAGGGGGCTGAATACTTTTGCAAGGCACTGTATATGCCTGGTTGCCAAATTGGGCTTAATTCAAAATTGTTTTGCATAGTTTGTACCTACCTCAGAAATAAAAGGGCATTCATTATTTAGATAAATAAAAGATAAGCACAAATACAGTATTTATTTTCTTTTTTTAAGAGAAATAATAAAAGGAAACTTTGTCATAATTTGTCTTCAATTTTAGTTTAAAAAATCATATTGTGAACCCAGTATCGTGAATCGCATCGCATTGTGGGTAGAGTGCATCATTACATCCCTAGTTAAGACTACAGAAATGTATTGACATTGACATGTTTCTGTAATTTAAAAAAAACACCAAGTTGTTTTAACTCAACCCAATAAAATATAATATTAAAATATAATCTTAACAGCTGTTGATATAAGAACCATATTAAGTATGTTCTATTATTGCTATGGTGGATGTCATAATAAACTACATGCACCTGCATTTAATAAACATTATTATACACTCAGGTTTAATATCTTACACATAATGAGTTAACCTTCATACTGTTCTTTAATGTTATGTAAATAATTATGGTGTGTTATATGTTATATATTATAGAAAAAAATTTTCTCCAACTGGCTGCAAAGCTTTAAAAAGATTTAATACCCAAAGTTTAATGCACATATTACATACAATATGGGCATTCATACAATATAGGTTTAAGTTTTATTAATATAATATAAGTTTAAGTATTATTAATTGCCTTTTCAAAACCAGTTTTTACTTTTGTTAATGTTAAGAAATGATAAGAAACCATTGTTATTGACTGATGCACTAATGTTAGTGTGTTTTAGGAATAAACAGACATGCATATTAAAGAGATGTAATCAATAATACATATTAAAATAATGTACAACCAATAGTGCAAATCTGACTTCTGAACCCAGTAATGGGTGTTTTATTTTCCTTAGTGCCCCTGTTTTGTCTGTATTCACATTCAATTTCTAACATTTAGCAGAATTCATGCACATTTAAGCCTAACAGCTGCTTTTCTGACCTGCACATTATACTGTATTCTTGTCCTGTGAGATTTAAAATGTAGTAAAATGTGTTACTGCACACAAATTGATTAGTACTCACACTTTTCTGATTGTAGGTGGATTGTTCTTTTTGAAAGCCACTTCCTCTTGCTGCTTCTTCTAGTCAGCATAAAGACACCAGACAGATGAAGATCTGTGTCTCGGATTAATAACCTGTGACTGAAGAGCACGATTATTATGGCATTACTTTCACAACTGGGACCTTATTTCATCATCCTAACTCTGCAAGGTATTTATTCATGCTGCTTTGAGAGATCTAAGTGATTTACTTCTGTGGTGCATTTGTAACTGGCTCATGATTTTACTGTTACAAATTTAAAAGATAGCAAATCAGTCATTTATAATGTACATTTATTAAACATTTCAGATTGGTCAGTGAGTTATCTGCAGTTTGCTAAATGTATTAAAAATCAAGATACATCAGCTAAGACTAATTTTATGTACAGATTGATCTTATCTTCATGTATTTGCATTTACTTTAGCATAAAACAGTAAAATAGAGTATAAACATTTAATACAACAATTAAAGTCAGTGAATAAAATGCATTTATACAGTAAAAGTGATTTTTAATGCACACTTAGGACTTAATCTTCCAAGAATCAACATAAACAACTCGCCCACTTAATTTACATGCTAGTCTGTTTGTTTATGGTTTCTGAAAGTAGCTCTGATGTCTAATACACTATATTTTATATATAGTATCAAGTATTAATATTAATATGGAGTGAAATAAAACTGCATGAATACCTGTTTACTGCCTAATGTAAAGTCTACTAAAAGACAGTCAGGGATCATTCTGCTGCACTTAATGTGTAGTTCATTTATTACATACAAGTGAAATGGTCCTTCAAGGTAAATCTGAGTGTTTTCTAACCCTAAAAATTCCCCTTATCCAAAATACATGTGATAGTAGTGATTATTAAAGTAGAATTAGTCCTCATAATAACACACAAGCAAATGCAACAGCACCTGAAGAGTAAATAAAAAAAAGTGATGGCAAAAAATGCTGTAGGAGAAGACCTTTACCAACTCTAGACTGTGTGGGCAAAGTAACCAATATCATGTTTGTGCCTGTTTGCACAAGATGCTACTGTGTATAACCTAGCAAACTTCTCTCTAGATAAGTGTAGGTGTTGTAGTACTTAAATCTTCACCCCTTTTATCAGTAGAAGGTCAAGCATCTAGATTTGATTTCCTCTGGTTCTTATTCATAACGGGATAAACTAGAGACCTGTAGATATCTTATTAAGATTTATTATTATACCTTTTTAATATAGATGTATAGTGATGGTATTATCTAACACTGTAATATTAGTTAAGGGGGAATGTAAACATGTTTTGTTTGTGCAAGAAACCTAAAGTAGTGATTATTAAAAGTGTTGTATTTCTGGCTTAGTTAAAAATATGACTTCGGTCTTTGCATGTACTCTTTCTGAATTTCTTGTGAATATTAATTTCATGGTGGTATTTTTATTAACTGAATATTAATATATTAAATATTAATAAGTATCAAGTATTTATAATGTGTTTATTTTAAGATAAGTGCTTATGTGGCCTGTCAGGGATAAGGGAAATGCATTATAAAAAGCATCTAAATTAAAGGGAGCATCTTATTCTTAGGGGGGGGGGGGGGGGGGGGGGGGGGGTCATCTGTATCCTAAATTTACAGTCTGAAGGTATGTAGGAGAGATTGGAATTATTGTGGCATGTAAATAAGGTCCGGTAAAACGACACGTCATATTTTATTCTAGCTGTACTAGCTTATCAGTGTGGGTATCTTAATCAAATATGGATTATAAGTGTGGTTTTGTGCTACCAGTTTATTTAATTCTGGTTAACCAAGATCGTTTTTGCTTATTTCATTTTAGACTAAGAAACCACAATTATTGTACCTCTTTAGGTATAAACCCAGTTTCCAGAAAAGTTGGGACATTTTATAAAAATGCAATTTGAAAAAATCATTTGAAACTTCATAATAGGACAAAGAAAAGGTTTTCAATAACAAATTTAATTTTATTTGGAACGTCGTGAGAGTAGAGTCTAATGTGGCATTATTGTCAACAGAAATCACCACATTTAAAATAAACACATTTAGAATTTGATGCTTGCAACACACATTAAAAAAAATTAATCTAAAAAAGCTGAGGAATGTTTACCACTGTGTTCCATCATACTTTTTAATTTGTTTGACAATTGAAGATACTACGTAACTGTTGCAGTTTTGCAAGTAAAATTTCTGCCCATTCTTGCTGGATACGAGACTTCAGCTGCTTAACAGTCCGTAGTCGCCATCGTCTGATTCTCCTCTTCATGATGCGGCTTACGAGGTCTGGCATTGTCCTGCTCAGATAGAAATCTGCAAAACTGGCAGTGTATGTCTCTCCAAAATACCAATATAAGCCTCCGCACCGATCAACTCGTAACTCATAACGTGGGCACGATCACAGATGCTGGTTATTGCACGTTTCATTGGTAACAGTCTGGACGGTCTTTTTTTATCTTGTGTATGAAATTTAGACTCAGCTGAGCACAGAATACGTCTCTGTTTGCCAGCGTTTCTGTGCAGTATTAATACTTGGCTTCCTCTTTACACATAACAAAGTTTCAGGTTGTGTTTCTTGATGCAGCGGCGGACTGTATTAGGTGACAATGATTTTCCGAAGCACTCCCAGGCCCACGTGGCTGTGTCCATCCCAGTAACATCATGGTTTCTCTAACAATACTGCCTGCAGGCTCAATGGTCATGGGCATTCAGCAATGGTTTCCACCCTTGGCCTTTATGCACTGAGATTCCCCCTAAAATTCCTCCCAAAATCTTTACATGATATTATGAACTGTAGGTGGTAAAAGATCTAAATTATTTGAACTGACTGACAATTCCTTTATGACATTTGGCACATTGGGGTGAATTATGACCCATCCAGGCTTGCAAAGACTGAGCCCTTGGTGGAACATCCTTTTATACTTAGTCTAGATGACCTTAGTCTAGTTACCAGGTAAACTGGTAATTGTAAAACCTTTAAGTGTAACTTGTACAGTATAACCTTAGTCTTATTTTGCCTCCATCCCAACTTTTTGAGTGTTTTGCGGACGTCACATTCTGTTGTTTTTTATTTATTTGTTTATTTATTTTTCTTTGTACTTTTACCAGTTTAAGTGTAACAAAGTTCAAGTGATTTAAGTGTCCCAGAGTTTCTGGAAATGGGTTCTAATTAATGAAATTTTATTCTAAAATGAAATATTTAATAATATATTTAATATGTCTTGCTCTCTGGTCTCTCTTTCTGCAGATTATACAGAGTCATATGAGATACCTGTTCCTCAGATCAACAGAAACAAAGGAGAATCTGTAGTTCTGCACTGCAACGTAAGCCAGGACACTATAGATAAAGGAGCCGATTTTGTCTGGCATAAAGATGGAACTGTTCTTTTTAACCACAGTCCACTTATAAACCGAACTCTAAGAAATTACACATCAAACAGGATGCAGATTGATTTCAGAAATCAAATGAAACTGCAAATATTTGATGCACAGCCTTCAGATTCAGGACTGTACTCATGCTTTCCAGGAAAAACACAGTACAGAGTGACTGTAAAAGGTAACTGACATTGACATACAAATGTATACATACTGTACATACAAATGTGTGACAAATTAAAGAAAAAAACAGCATTAAAAAGCATTAGTAAGGTGTTGGTTCACCACAAGCTGGTAGAGCAGCTTCAGTCTGTGGTGAAATAGCTTCTTCAAGTCTCTGGAACTGAACAGCAATGATTAACTGATATAATGTTATTGGTGAAGATTACTGTCAGACATTTCAATCCAAAAGCTTTAATAAATATTCAATTGATTTAAGATTAAAGCCAAAGCTGATACAACCCCAATTCCAAAACAATTGGAACAGAATGAAAATGAGAGAGTCACTATTTGCACATATTATTGACCCGTATTTATCTAATAAATTTTTTAAGTTTTAAATGAACAATTTTAGAAATTTGTGTATGAATATATTCTTATTGTAAAAATGTTAAATAGTTGTGATGGTGTATTTTTAGCCTGTGGAACTTTACCTTCTCTTTTCAAAACAGTTGTTTTTGCTTGATATAACCCATTAGCTACTAAACCGGGGTGCCCAATACGTCGATCACACAGTGCACAGGTCGACATGAAATGTGGCCATTATTTATTTAACCTCTTGAGATCCTGCGGTCACATATGAGGACATTACATTTTGGCTTTGTTATGCCTTATTCCTTGACCTGCTAAACTTAGACCGATTGTCCCCATTAGTGGACACTTTTGTCTGCCATCTAGTGGTAGCAAATGTACTAGAAAACTAATAAAGTTTGTTTGTTTATTAAGATTTTAACATTATGTTTTACACTTTGGTTACATTCATGACAGAAACGGTAGTTACTCATTACACAAGATTCAGGTTATATCAAACACAGTCATGGACAATTCAGTGTCTCCAATTCACCTCACTTGCATGTCTTTGGACTGTGGGAGGAATCCAGAGCACCCGGGGGAAACCCACACGACAACATGCAAACTCCACAGAGAAAGGACCCGGACCGCCCCATCCTCTTGCTGTGACAGTGTGCGACAGTGCTACCCACTGAGCCACCGTGCCGCCCAACTAATAAGGTTAAAAACAAAAGGAATAGAAAAAATGCATTGAAAAAAATCAAAGCTCGGGTCTCAGGAGGTTAATTTGCTGTTTGTTATCAAAGCTACGCCTCAGCCGACCTAATGCACTGTGAATTTAGAAAGTTGTCATTCATCAGTAGCCAGTTTGCGCCATTTTTGCATTTTCCCTTTGTAACCTGCACTGGTAGTGAAGATGAGAGTGCAGCCAAGCACAAAGAAACCAAATTGGGTAAGAACACTGCAAAGACGTGGGAAGAAGCTGACGGAGAAATTTGAACCCTACAATCTGACATTCATATGAAGTCAAGCACCTCTGCTGGACAATTTTGAACTTGCTGGCTAAGGAAAAATATCCAAACATAAGAAAATGTGTCACATATTTGGCAGCATTTTTGGTTCGACCTACTTGTGTGAATCGGCCTTTTCCCTCATAAACATAATGAGTCTAAATATCGCTCCACTGATGAACACTTGGAAGCTGCTTGAGAATCTGTATCAGCAGCCTACTATGTCTGATGCAAATGCAGTGCAAAATGATTATTTATGATGGATACTTGGTAATCTACATACAGATATATTTACATTTACAATTACAAAATAATAATCTAATTTCAGTGCTAATTAATCCAGGTGATTCGTTTCCACTCAACGCAGTTCTGCTCTACACAGTCCCTGCATGCACAGGAGTTTGTCTCTTAATCGTCTTGGCTGTGTGCTTTCACAGGTGATTATTAATGCCATTTGTTTTATTAACTGGTGATAATAAATAATTTGTACTTTTCTGTGTAATGATTTATCTGCAGTTTGCAGTAGGACACTGTTTAGGATTTTCAGACGTAGTGTTTACAGTCCACGTTAACACCAGTCTTAACACCATTTATTTCTTTATTCTTCTCCTTTTTCTTACCAATCTGTTCATTTCTAATTTTCTATTGCAATTCCCTTGTCGTTTTCACCACCCCCTCATAGGGCTATAAGCCCGCCTCCCTTTTTCAGGCATATTTGTGCCTGCTGGAGGCCTGGCCTGGTTGACAGCACTGCTGAGATTTGAACTTAAACTCCCTGCAGTGGTGGATTAACGCATTAGTCCGATGCTCCAACCAGACTGCCGCACTTCATAATTATAAATGACTTGTATTTTATTTTACCCATTTCTCATTTCGGTAAAGCAAGCAGCCTAGTGTGTTAGTGGCTAATGAGCCTGTGTTACACTGATCACTGGTGAAAATTAGAGGGATTTGAACAGATAATAGCTTGAGTTCAAATCTCAGAGATGTCCATGACCATGTCTGAAGAAGGGAAGGTCAGATTGGGTTTCCTCTAAATAACTAAATAACTAAAACTAAATAATCCTAAATAATATCCTGTCCGCTACACTTCACTAAACTGTGTTTAATTATTATAGGAAATTAAAAAAGGAAATGGCATCTGATCAAAGAAACACAGCTGATAATCTTGTGAGTTACTTTTATTCATACATTTTTATTAATACTTTACATTTGTTTGTTTATTAGGATTTTAATGTTTTACACTTTGGTTACATTCATGACAGAAACGGTCGTTACTCATTACACAAGATTCATCAGTTCAAGTTTAATATTGAGAACAGTCATGGACAATTCAGTGTCTTGCACGTCTTTGGACTGTGGGAGGAAACCGGATCACCCGGAGGAAACCCGCGCAGACACAGGGAGAATATGCAAATTCTACACAGAAAGGACCCAGACCGTCCCACCTGGGGATCGAACCCAGAACCTTCTTGCTGTGAGACCAAGTGCTACCCACCAAGCCACTATAAATATCATAAATGTACCGTCCTACCGCTTACCACAGACAGCTAGTTTGTACCCAACAACCCCTCCACACACACACTGTTACTCTGAAGAAATTAATTATTAATGTAATTGACACATTCAATACAAATCTTTTTAGAATGACCCTAACACACGGTTAGTTCACCAATAAGTTATAACATAATCAGAGCTAAAATATATGGTATCATAATTACAGTAAGAATGTTGATTAAGGTTCATTATTTTACATAATAAGACCAGGTCTTTGTTTTAGGTCAATGTCAGTACATTTTAATTCTAACAATCAGTAAAAAAAAAAATTTGTCTGTTTGTTTAAAGCAAACACAAGCAAGAAGAACAAATCAGAGTCAAAGCAACCAATATTTTGAGAGATTCAACTCAGTTTATGGACAAATCACGACATGAAGATCCATCAGTATACAAATATTACAGGTAAGAATTAACGACCTTTCATGTAAAGTGAAATCAGGTGTAAAAGAGTTATTTAAATATCTTACTGAGATACTTTAGAATAGATCACATTTAACTTTTTTTTTACTATAATAACACTAAATCATTTATGTATGTATGTATGTATGTATTTATTAGGGTCACAGAGGCTTTGGAGTCTTTACTGGAAACACTAGGTGATGCAAGACGATACACCCAGACTGGACACCAGTCCATTACAGCCAGCACTCATCCATGTACAATTACCCCCCTCTGCTGGGGCAACGTTGTGCAAAATTAGTTTCCCCGATTTAAAAATAAAGGACTGGAGCGACCTCTAGTGGACATTTACAAACATCACCGTGTGGAACAGTTGAGGAGTTAGTATTTATAATGTTACAGTTTTTCTCAGTCGATTTGGTACATTTCTCACATCATGATTTACATTGGCATCACAACAAGTGCATTTCTCAAAACAGTTAGTGCAAACAGCAAAACTCAATGAAATACCTGCAAAAGCATGTACCTTGCTCACAATTCTTTGTTTTTGCCTCAAAAGCAAATATTTATGTCAATCAACTTGTCAATGCCATCAGAATGTCTAGTCTGTGTGTCATTGCCTATGAACAAGGCAGTAAAAATGCTTAGTCATGTTGTCAGTGCAACAGTGTACACTGTAAGTATATTCTGATGGAAACTAGCTAAGCTTTTGATTACAAGAACGCTGCACATTCTGTGGCATATCAATTGAAATGGTGCATGTTACACACAAAATACAAACTTACACAGAACACAAAGTTACACATGACTGTATGTGGGAGACTGACAGCAAGAAATTAGACTGAAATCAAATTGGATCTCCTGAAATGCCTGTACATACTAGTACCGTAGCTCGTTCACCCTGTCACCATTTCTTTGAAATGGAACTTTGTACAGCTGTTTCATGCTCATCTGATGTCGTTTCAAAACCCGGTCAATGGTGGAGATACTTACAGATTGAATATTTTGAAAAACATTGTTGTCCTGTATAAAGGCTTGCTGGATCTCCCTCAGCCTTATGGCATTATTTGCTATGACCATAGCACATATAGCCTCCTCTTGTTGAGGTGTGAAAATGGGACCTCTGCCACCCCTATGAGCTAGTCTTGCAGTCCTATATTGTATAAGAATGCAAAAATGCAAAACATAAGATTGAATAACATTTCAGAATGTACGTCAATGTGCAGCATTACAGCAGAGTGCACATTTCTGAATTACATACCTGTTTTCTCTACGAAACGTTTGAATGATTGAAGACACTGTTGTTCTTCCAATATTTATCTGCACCCGGTGACCAGCTTCAGCCATTGTAAGACCATGATTTAAAACATGGTCCACAATTGTTGCCCTTATTTCATCTGGGACAAACCTATGGGCATGGACTCTCCTACCTCTTCCTCTGTTTTGTCCCCTCAGCCTTCCACCACGCAGCTTTACCCCTCTTCTTGTCTGTTCACCCTGTACACGGCCTTGTCTTTCCATTGTGAGACTTTGTGACATTGCAATGTTTTGTGTCCATATATGTTTGTCAAATGAAGGTTCATGAGATGCACCTCTGACCCATGGTTGAGACCTGTTTGACCATTGGTTGATCTAAACCTTCACAAATTCCCCTTCCTAACTGAAAGCCAAGATTCACCCAAGGACAATTTAATCAATTACCAAAATGTACCAAAAAAGTTTAATAGAAATGTACAAATTATGCCTGAGAGATTATGACAACATGTTCAGCACTTTTGCATGTAATGACCTAGGCAATGACTCAAAGCCTAAATGTTTTGCAGGGTAAGACAATTCAACAGACAATCAGTAGAACACATTTTGATAAACATGACATAAGCAATTGATAATGCAAAAAAACAGCAGACAATCGTACATGACCATTTGCATGAATGTACAAAAGCATTTGCAAAATGTGAAACACAATGAGAAATGCTATTATGATGTGCAAAAGTGACAAGGAGATGTGGAGATTGAATGAACAGTTTTGAGAATTTCAATTCTGATCTGAGAAATGAACCAAATCAACTGAGAAAAACTGTAAACAGATAATCCTGATCTATGTGCAATTCTTGATTAACTTTTGATAAACTTTATGAAGTGATATTCAAAATAAAAGACATGTTCTGTATTTTAATGTTGACTTTATTGCATGGTTGGAAAGCATCCAGAGCAACTTGGTTTGACCAGGAGATGGCACCACTGTACAGCAGTTGAAAAGCTTCGAGTAATAAACCCTGTCTGATCCACTTTACTATCACTATTCAGTTTATTAAAATGTCTGACAATCAAAATCCAAAAGTTGATCCAAATTCCACAGTCGTGTCTTTATTTATAAACAGTTGAGGTACTGGACTAGTAATCGAAAGGTTGCTGGTTCGAGCCCCACTAATGCCAGGTTGCCACTGTTGGGCCCTTGCGCAAGGCCCTTAACCTTCAATTGCTTAGACAATATACTATCACAGTACTGTAAGTCGTTTTGAATAAAAGCGTCTGTGAAGTGTACAGATGAATGTTCAGTTCACACTACACAGCTGGATCTCTTGTAATCGGTAGTCTTGTGTCTAAGTCGGTGTGTATTTCACACTACACGACTGATCGGCGATAGGGGGTCACACATTACACCATCTATCAACAGTGGACCTCTGTCCTGAAGAGTCTGTCTGGTTTCCCAAAGTACGTTTTGTCACAAAAACACACACAAGAAATGACGAAGGGTTTAGTGATACCACGTCCAAAATGCAAGTCAACAAGAATCAAGCGATCAAAGTTGTTTGAGCGCTGATGTGCAGCTTCAAAGGCAAGTAGGAAAAAGAAATGAATCTGGGTGAGGGAGTGGTTTTGGCTAGTTGGAAATAAATATTTTTTTGCAATTCAGCATTGGTATGATGGTTTGGCGTGTACAATAAGTCACAAATACTGTAAAGCTTGTGTGTGCCCATGTATTCTGATGTCACACACATTTACAATTCCTCTACCAGGATTTCCCTTCTGGGTCCCTGCTGAATCTGGTTCCTCTCAAGGTTTCTTCCTGTAATTTTAAGGGGTTTTTTAAAGAGTTTTTCCTCGTTACGGTCGCCCTCAAAGTTGCTTTGAGACCATGTTCATTGTAAAAAGCGCTGTATAAATAAATTTGACTTGACTTAAATAAGGACAAAAAATATTTCAAAAGTATACGAATTGACAACAAGTATATTTTAATAACAATAGTTAAACAAAAATAGTTCTAAATAATTGCAAATAAATAAAGTTTGTATCATCTGTTGTAGGGGTCATTCCTACAATTCGGCACCTTTTGTGTCCCCAGTACTGATCAGTGTATTTATTAAGTACATTTTAAACAATACAATTTCTAAACATCTTACTGAAATAATGAACACTTCCAAATACTAAACACAATGTTTTCTACCCCTCCCAAAATAAAATGACTGTATACATTTTACACTGTTTTTATCTGTTGTCCCCAGTGCTGTACATTCTGATTTAGTGATGATACATGAGGTTTAATCATGAAAATATCTCAGTCTTTCAATACTGTTTAAAAGCTTTGATTAAGTCCCTCTAAACCCTGGATTTTTTTCTTTATGAGTTTGATTGTATTGCTGATTATGAGGGATTATAAGGGTAAGGTGGAAATGCTCTTACTGTCACTATTAAACATCCCTGAGTTCTACTGGAGTTTTTCTACCATTTGATTTCACCAAACGTTTAAGTGATCGCCGATCACCATCATTCAAGAAATTTTTCCGATCACATTACTTCCTGGAAGATGATGTTCCCCCCCACTGTCCTTCCACTTTTTAATAATGTGCTGGACAGTTCTTAACCTGATTTTAGTCGTTTCAGCTTCTCCTTAGATGTTTTCTCTGCTTGATGCCAATAATTTGACCCTTCTGAAACAGATGAACATCTTCTCCACGACCACAGGACGTGTCTTTCCACATGGTTGTTTAACAAATGAGAAGCTACTCACTGCATCAGTTAGGGTTAAATAACTTGTTGCCAGCTAAAACATAATCACCCATGCAGTAATTATCCAATGGGAGGCTCTTACCTATTTGCTTAGTTAAATCCAAGTGGTGACCTTATTTTTGGCCAGGCATTGTAAACAACTGCTGTATACAACACAGTTACAGGTGCAAAAATATAGAATAGAATAAAATAATAATAAAAACAGTGCAAATAATAACAATAAAAATTATAACATTTACATTTATGAGTTAGTGTGATTGTGTGTGTGTGTGTGTGTGTGTGTATATGACACCCAGAGGTCACCCACTGTCCCTCACCTGGTGGCAGGTGTGAGTATAGAGTGCTGTTAGTGTGCAGCTCTCTCTCTATGCTCCCCCCAGTAGGTGGGGCAGTGTGTGGGGGTCTGGGAGGAAGTTGGGGATGATGGTGTTAAATTTGGGGAAGAATTGGACACGGATGTGTGGTACTCCCTCGCTCATTCTCTCCGTGTGGAGGAGGATACTGAATTATTTCTACAGTAAACAGCTCTTATTATGACTGATTGGTTCCCTCTACTGATGGAAGCTGAATGTGTGGATTACAGCCGAACTGCGCAGATATAAAAATTATATAGCGGCTCTCAGCGACTCGGTTCCTTTTGTTCAATAGAATCGGATCGGAACGCCCCATCACTGAGGTACAATGTGTTCTTTCTGATGAAACGGGAGAAAAGCACTAAATGTAGCGGATAAAAACTGAAACTAAAGTATCGATTCGATTCACATACAAACCTCGGTATCGGTAGTATCGATATTTGGATGGATATATGGATGGAAGTATAGCGAATTATTTTTGCAGAGCCGCTTTGTTTGTTTGTAGCGGATTGTTGTAATAAATGAGGTAAGTGTACCAGAACACATCACCACAGCTGGGTTTGATTTAAGTTTTAACATCAAATTTACACTCACTGGTTTATTAAGTTATAGACGAGGCTGAAGTTAGTTACTTATTCGCAGCTTCTTATTTAGCGGCTGAAGTTGGTTCCTTATTCATTTTACATTTACATTTACATTTTCAGCATTTAGCAGACGCTCTTATCCAGAGCGACTTACAGAAGTGCTTCCACAGTGAACATTTCATTCCTTAAGTTTAGATAGACAACAGTCGAAGAACACAAATCTGCTAAAACCTGTTAGAACCAAAGTGCCTGTGGTGTGTTTTTAATCGTTTTTTAAAGACAGCAAGAGACTCAGCTGTTCGGACAGACAGAGGAAGTTCGTTCCACAATTTGGGCGCTAGAACAGAGAACAGCCTTGATGCTTGTCTTCCTTTAGTCCTGGATGGAGGCTCAAGTCGAGCGAGACTAGAGGCTCGGAGGTTGCGTGGTACAGAGCGGGGTTTGATTAGACCACGAAGGTAGCTTGGGGCTGGTCCATTTTTGGCTTTGTAGGCGAGCATCAGTGTTTTAAACTGAATGCGTGCAGCTACAGGAAGCCAGTGAAGAGAACGCAGCAGTGGGGTGATGTGGCAGTGTTTAGGTTGGTTAAAAACCAGACGGGCAGCTGCATTTTGAATGAGCTGTAAGGGTTTGATAGTGGCCATGGGAGCTCCCTTTTTTCATAAAGTGAGCGTTCGCCATGGATATTTGCTGCACACTTTATATTTTACCGACATAAATCAACTAAATGAAGACGTGAACATAATTTTTTTGGCTGATTCTCATCGTGATGTTGTCAATGTAAAAATGTGATTCAAATATAATGAAAATATTTACTTTGTAAAATATTTTTTTCAATTCATTCTTTCAGGCTGCATTTCCACTGTAAGGAAAACCTATTTTTATTCAGAAGCATACTGGTGGCATAATTCAAGTCGGGCCAGACAAATAACAAATCCATCATACAGAACTGGTCCCTCTCTGTAAGAAAAAGTTGATTTTAGACTGGCCCAAGTTAATTTTATACCTAAAATCTATAGCCAACATGGCACACTCAGCAATGGTGCACATGTTGCCAGTTTGATTTTTGTTAGAAAATGATCCTGGGCCAGGCTAAAATCAACTTTTTCTTACAGAGAGGGACCAGTTCTGTATGATGAATTTGTTATTTGTCTGGCCCGACATGAATTATGCCACCAGTATGCTTCTGAAATTGCCCCTTTGAATCAATTTTCATGTGCACCATTGCTGAGTGTGCCATGTTGCCAGTTTGATTTTTGTTAGAAAATGATCCTGGGCCAGGCTAAAATCAACTTTTTCTTACAGAGAGGGACCAGTTCTATGTAATGAATTTATTTGTCTGGCCCGACTTGAATTATGCCACCAGTATGCTTCTGAAATTGCCCCTTGGAATGAATTTTCATGTGCACCATTGCTGAGTGTGCCATGTTGGCTATAGATTTTAGGTATAAAATTAACTTGGGCCAGTCTAAAATCAACTTTTTCTTACAGAGAGGGACCAGTTCTGTATGATGGATTTGTTATTTGTCTGGCCCGACTTGAATTATGCCACCAGTATGCTTCTGAATAAAAATAGGTTTTCCTTACAGTGGAAATGCAGCCTGAATGAATTGAAAAAAATATTTTACAAAGTAAATATTTTAATTATATTTGAATCACATTTTTACATTGACAATATCACGATGAGAATCCGCCAAAAAAATTATGTTCACGTCTTCATTTAGTTGATTGATGTCGGTAAAATATAAAGTGTGCAGCAAATATCCATGGCGAACGCTCCCTTTATGAATAAGGAACCAACTTCAGCCGCTAAATAAGAAGCTGCGAATAAGTAACCAAACGAAAGTAACCCCGGCTGAGCTTGTGTGACATTAAAAGTAAAACCCTGTTAAAGTAAACCCCTCGTTAACCCCCCATGTTTGGACTTTATTAAAGCAATAAGCCACGAGAGGCCGTACGTTACTGTGATTTTAGCACGGGGATGACGTTTTTGGTACGACGCGAAGCGGAGTGCCTAAAACTTCTTTCCCAGTGCTAAAATCGTAACAGTAATGCACGGTCTCGAGTGGCTTATTGCTTTAATAAAACGGCGGTCAACATAAAATATAATAAATACAACAATGTTTAATCATAAATGTATTTATTGTGTATAAACTTACAATAAAGCATTCTTCCGCGACGCAAGGTAATCCGATTAACAGTGTTGCTAGGCAACGTGAGGGCGAAAATAACATTAACTTTCTCTTTTCAGTGGCGTATTAATATGGAATGATGTGAGGCGGTCATAGGTGTGCGTTTATCGGGGATTTTACAACGGCTTCGAACGCGGCTCAGCCAATCAGTTTTTAGGACCGGAACTATCCGTTTTATAAACATTATTTTATGTATATGTCGCCACAACATTAACATTTACATTTTTTTTTGTTTTTTACATATAGAACTCAGTTCTGTAATACAGGCAGAACTAATCTGTGTAACTATTACAACATCTAATGCATTTTAATCAGCGTTCTGCTTTATGCACTTTATTATTATTTAACAGCTTTATTTGTTGTTTAATTGCTGTTTGCTCCTTGTTTATGCAATTTAATAATGTTTGGTTGTTTATTGGCCGACAACAAGAAATACTATAATAGAAGATAAATAAATAAATGACGTGTCGGACGTCGGGAGATCGTCCAGTATAAACTAACACAACCACGTACAACATCCAGTACAGAAATCACTCCCCATAATGTTTGTTTTTACAGATAGAGCAAATACATGCACATCACATATACAAACACACACGTCAGAACAACAGGAGACGCACCGCTACGTTATTATTACTTTCTCAACACTTAATGTGAAGTAAATACGTGCATGCGCTTGTATTGGTTTTTAAAACGAATAACGACTCGTTTTCTTGTTTTTTTAACTTTGGGATTTGAAGTGAAAACGAATGACCAAAGGTACACGGAGCTGGAACCTTTTGTCTGGACTTGTTTTCAGCGTTCTCTACGGAATACATTATTCTGCTGCTCATCTGACACTTTGAATTCGAATCTCCAAATAATTCCAATATTTTTCTTTTTAGTAAGCAGCTCCTCTTCGATAGCTTCTGTCACGTCTTTATCCGTCTCCATGCTCTCGCTGCCTGCAGGAATTACTGGTGAAGCGGTGGGGCGGGGCAGGTTGTGTTCAGTGAGGGAGAGGGGCGGGGCAGTGAGGGAGAGGGGTGGGGCAGTGAGGGAGAGGGAGAGGGGCGGGGCTGGTGAACATGTGCAGAGACAAACTGGGAGAAGAGAAAGACGAACTGTCGGATCTAACTGGAACGCAACATCTATATCGATATATGCGATATTGTCTTATCTTATATCGCGTATGAAAATATATCGATATTTTATAAAATCTCGATATATCGCCCAGCCCTAATGTATCTACTATATATATATATATACAGGGGTTGGACAAAATAACTGAAACACCTGGTTTTAGACCACAATAATTTATTAGTATGGTGTAGGGCCTCCTTTTGCGGCCAATACAGCGTCAATTCGTCTTGGAAATGACATATACAAGTCCTGCACAGTGGTCAGAGGGATTTTAAGCCATTCTTCTTGCAGGATAGTGGCCAGGTCACTACGTGATGCTGGTGGAGGAAAACGTTTCCTGACTCGCTTCTCCAAAACACCCCAAAGTGGCTCAATACTATTTAGATCTGGTGACTGTGCAGGCCATGGGAGATGTTCAACTTCACTTTCATGTTCATCAAACCAATCTTTCACCAGTCTTGCTGTGTGTATTGGTGCATTGTCATCCTGATACACGGCACCGCCATTGGATGCACATGGTCCTCCAGAATGGTTCGGTAGTCCTTGGCAGTGACGCGCCCATCTAGCACAAGTATTGGGCCAAGGGAATGCCATGATATGGCAGCCCAAACCATCACTGATCCACCCCCATGCTTCACTCTGGGCATGCAACAGTCTGGGTGGTACGCTTCTTTGGGGCTTCTTCACACCGTAACTCTCCCGGATGTGGGGAAAACAGTAAAGGTGGACTCATCAGAGAACAATACATGTTTCACATTGTCCACAGCCCAAGATTTGCGCTCCTTGCACCATTGAAACCGACGTTTGGCATTGGCACGAGTGACCAAAGGTTTGGCTATAGCAGCCCGGCCGTGTATATCGACCCTGTGGAGCTCCCGACGGACAGTTCTGGTGGAAACAGGAGAGTTGAGGTGCACATTTAATTCTGCCGTGATTTGGGCAGCCGTGGTTTTATGTTTTTTGGATACAATCCGGGTTAGCACCCGAACATCCCTTTCAGACAGCTTCCTCTTGCGTCCACAGTTAATCCTGTTGGATGTGGTTTGTCCTTCTTGGTGGTATGCTGACATTACCCTGGATACCGTGGCTCTTGATACATCACAAAGACTTGCTGTCTTGGTCACAGATGCGCCAGCAAGACGTGCACCAACAATTTGTCCTCTTTTGAACTCTGGTATGTCACCCATAATGTTGTGTGCATTGCAATATTTTGAGCAAAACTGTGCTCTTATCCTGCTAATTGAACCTTCACACTCTGCTCTTACTGGTGCAATGTGCAATTAATGAAGATTGGCCACCAGACTGGTCCAATTTAGCCATGAAACCTCCCACACTAAAATGACAGGTGTTTCAGTTATTTTGTCCAACCCCTGTATGTGTGTGTGTATATATGTATATTATTACATTATATATAAATATATATATTAATTATAATATATATATTACTGTGTGGAGTTTGTCCGTGTGGGTTTCCTACGGGAGCTCCGGTTTCCTCCCACAGTACAAAGACGTGCAAGTGAGGCGAATTAGAAATACAAAATTGTCCATGACTGTGTTTAATGTTAAAACTCGAACTGATGAATCTTGTGTAATGAGTAACTACCGTTCCTGTCATGAATCAACCAAAGTGTGTAAAACATGACGTAAAATTAAAAAAGGAGAAATAAAACAACTTTCCTGACAACGTTAGTGTTATTATTGGATGATAATCATATAATTTTATCTTCATACTCGGACATGATGCAAAATCTCCACATCAGTTTGTGAACAAATAATGTAACACACTGATGTACATGTGAGTTTAACATTCAGTCAGACTCCGCACCTTTAAACAGCCTCCTTATACAGAACGCTATACGTCTGTGGTGCAACATTAACCAGCTTCCATTTATAGTTCCAGTGTTTGTAGTTTGCAGGTGATTCTCTAAATAAGGTCTCTGAGGTTAAGGTCTCTGAACTCTCACACAGTTTAACTCGCTGTTGGAAATGAATTTAAATGACAGTTTTACTCGACAGTATTAATAACGACTGTTATCGGTTAATCGGTTATTAATACCATCTCTAGTTTCACACCTCTTTATGCTGTGTAAAATGTATTGCATTCAGTTAGATTAAAAAGTGGGTTCAAATGTCGTCAGTAACATTTATAGACACATTGTAAACACACTTTATTGAGCACATTATACATCCACATTGCTGGGAGAAAAAAATAAGTGAACCTCTGGTTTGACCGTTTGATAAACCTTAGTGAAGACAGTTAACGGTGTCTGAGGGAGTTACGACGGAGGTACGAATGGGGATTTACTTTCTTGCTACTTCTTCAAACTACCATCCGAGGTGCTTCGTAACTTCTACACCTGCACCATTAAATCCATCGTAACGGGAAACATCACAACCTGGTACGGAAACAGCACCAAGCAGGACGGGCGGCTCTACAGAGGGTGGTGTGTTCAGCTGAGCGCATCATCCGGACTGAGCTTCCTGACCTGCAGTCCATATACAGGAAACAGTGCTGGACAAGGGCCAGGAGGATAGTAAATGACCTCAGTCATCCCAGTAATGGACTTTTTTCTTTGTTACGGTCTGGGAAGCGTTTTCGTGCTCTAAAAACCAAAACGGAGAGGATGAGAAGAAGCTTTTTCCCACAAACTACTCGAGTCCTCAACGAAAATAGCATTAAGGACTAATTTACACAACTTGCACAATCTAATATATATATATACTGTGTATATATATATATATGTGTGTGTGTGTACAGTGGTGCTTGAAAGTTTGTGAACCCTTTAGAATTTTCTATATTTCTGCATAAATATGACCTAAAACGTCGTCAGATTTTCACACAAGTCCTAAAAGTAGATAAAGAGAACCCAGTTAAACAAATGAGACAAAAATATTATACTTGGTCATTTATTTATTGAGGAAAATTATTACATATGATTACATATTTGTGAGTGGCAAAAGTATGTGAACCTTTGCTTTCAGTATCTGGTGTGACCCCCCTTTGCAGCAGGAATTTTAGCCCGTTCCTCCGTACAGAACAGCTTCAACTCTGGGATGTTGGTGGGTTTCCTCACATTAACTGCTCGCTTCAGGTCCTTCCACAACATTTCCATTGGATTAAGGTCAGGACTTTGACTTGGCCATTCCAAAACATGAACTTTATTCTTCTTTAACCATTCTTTGTAGAACGACTTGTGTGCTTAGGGTCGTTGTCTCGCTGCATGACCCACCTTCTCTTGAGATTCAGTTCATGGACAGATGTCCTGACATTTTCCTTAAGAATTCTCTGATATAATTCAGAATTCATTGTTCCATCAATGATGGCAAGCCATCCTGGCCCAGATGCAACAAAACAGGCCCAAACCATGATACTACCACCACCGTGTTTCACAGATGGGATAAGGTTCTTATGCTGTAATGTAGTGTTTTCCTTTCTCCAAACATAACGCTTTTCATTTAAAGTTTTATTTTGGTCTCATCCGTCCACAAAACATTCTTCCAGTAGCCTTCTGACTCGTCCACGTGATCTGTAGCAAACTGCAGACGAGCAGCAATGTTCTTTTTGGAGAGCAGTGGCTTTCTCCTTGCAACCCTGCCATGCACACCATTGTTGTTCAGTGTTCTCCTGATGGTGGACTCATGAACATCAACATTAGCCAATGTGAAAGAGGCCTTCAGTTGCTTAGAAGTTACCCTGGGGTCCTTTGTGACCTCGCCGACTATTACACGCCTTGCTCTTGGAGTGATCTTTGTTGGTCGACCACTCCTGGGGAGGGTAACAATGGTCTTGAATTTCCTCCATTTGTACACAATCTGTCTGACTGTGGATTGGTGGAGTCCAAACTCTTTAGAGATGGTTTTGTAACCTTTTCCAGCCTGATGAGCATCAACAACTTTTTTTCTGAGGTCCTCAGAAATCTCCTTTGTGCGTGCCATGATACACTACCACAAACGTGTTGTGAAGAGCAGACTTTGATAGATCCCTGTTCTTTAAATAAAACAGGGTGCCACTCACCTGATTGTCGTCCCATTGATTGAAAACACCTGACTAATTTCACCTTCAAATTAACTGCGAATCCTAGAGGTTCACATACTTTTGCCACTCACAAATATGTAATATTGGATCATTTTCCTCAATAAATAAATAACCAAGTATAATATTTTTGTCTCATTTGTTTAGCTGGGTTCTCTTTATCTACTTTTAGGACTCGTGTGAAAATCTGATGATGTTTTAAAGGTCATTTTTATGCAGAAATATAGAAAATTCTAAAGGGTTCACAAACTTTCAAGCACCACTGTATATTTGAACTATTTTGTAGATTTTGTAATTACTGTGGCTGAGCAGTCACAAAAGCATTTCACTGCCAGTTGTACTGTGTATGACTATGTATGTGACAAATAAACCTTGATTTGATTTGATTTGATGTTGTTTATACGATGTGAGTTATTTCCTTGATGTGTAATCCCACATGACCTTGTGTCACATAGAGAACATGGAAAAAAAAAAATCTAATCTAATCACCAGTTTGGCACCGCATTCTGCCACATGACATCTTGCTTTATATCCTCCTGCTTTAGGATGTTGTGCTTTAGGGAGAACACATGAGTATAAAAGATCTATTTTAAGCTGTTTATTCATTCCTTCACTGCAGTACGCTTTTGTGTGCTGTATGTGGGAATCCACAACTGTGCTTTAATAACCTTCATTCCAGTTACAACATGTCCACTACAACAAGAAAGCTTCAGCAACAGTTGGCATTTAGAGACGTGAGAAGTTTAGTATTTTTCCCAATGTTCCTCTCAACCTAGTTGTATCCAATTACCCGACTGCATTATGCTTCCTCTCTACTGATGTTGACCCCCACTTTGGTTGAGGAGATCGAGACTGACGCACGCCCCCTCCGACACGTGTGCAGTACCCGACTGCATCTTTTCACCTGCTCGAGGCGAGTTCATATACAGACCAGCTTTGTGTACAGAGAGCCTTTCCCTGATCAACGCATTGCAGGCACCATCAACAAGCCAACAGAGGTCGTAACTGCATCAGTTATGAGGTCCGGTCCGGCTCCCACCCTGAATAAACAACAAGCCGATCGTTGTTCGTGTAGCCGCTTAACCTACTGTATGGCAGTGCTAAGTTTTGAACCGTTGAGTTCGGAATGTCAGCTCTGGTGTGCTAGCATGTTTTACCGCTGCGCCACCTAAGCGCCCCCATACTTGAGAAGATTTTTAAAAACCCGCTATGCTGTATTTTTTACAATATCATGCCAAATTTAAGGTGTAGATTTAAGTGCATCAACAGGAGGTAAAAAGAGCGGTAAATGTGCTTTACTTCATAGGAAACAATGGCGAGTCTGTTCTAAGCTTCTTTGCCAGGTATCATGTGTATGAGGCTTTAGGTGCTTTCCATAAATTTGATACCGTTGGGTGGAATAACAGCTGTCAGTGATAAGAACGAGAGCTGTTTGCTCTTTGCCTGGGGGGGGGGGGGGGGGGGGGGGGGATAAACGGCCCTCATGCAGCACAACGGCCCTCATGCAGCACAACGGCCTTTGTTCTCTTTTAACTGTTTAATAAACCTTAGTGAGGATCTGGAACTGTACAATAAATAAATAAAATAAAGGACAGATATGTGTTAATCAGGTGATTTGAAAAGTAAAGAAACATAAAAATAAAATAAAAAGCAAAAAGGAAAACCACCCAATACCAGTGCCCCGTTAACCCTGATAATACATGTGACGTTTATGTTTTTGGCATTTAGCAGGTGCTTTCATCCAAAGTTATTTACATTTATGACTGAATATAAAGGGCTTTGCTCAGTGGCTTGAACCAGCAACCTTCTGATTACTAGTCTAGTCCAGTACGCTATCTACTCTATGCTACCAACATCCGCAAGTTGTGTTTGTTTTGTTCGATTACTGAGTAAATCAATTTGCATATAGCAACAAGTGACAAAACCACATTTCTAGCAGATAAAACCTGTCAAATTTTAAAATAACAAATATTTAACACTGTTTCTTTTCTTTTTTTTATACACAGAAACGAGTACATTTGAGAATGTGTCTGTCGTGACACGATCTTTGTTCTAAGATAAGAAAAAAATAATATAAGACTTTACTGATAAAAACAGAAAAGAAAAACCTTGAAAGTGAAAAACCTTTAAAAAAACATAAGATACAGACTTAAAAGCTGCTAGACAAAATTTCACAGTGTACAGCGGTACCTTGAAACTCGACGTCAGTTGGTTCTGGGAGGATGTTTGTGAAACCTGTTAATGCATCCATGGTCCCGTGGAGCTGCAGATATTTTAGTCTCATGTAAAATAATGAGGTTGTTTTTGACACTTATACACTGAAAATAACACAAATATAATATAAACACACTGAAATACAATTATAATCAGTTAAAAATCAATTAAATACAATAAAAGCTGCACTTTAGCTTTACTTCTTTATTGTTTTCCTACGCTGCTCAATTAGTGGAGAGAACAAATAAGCAGTAATAATTAAGAGAGGTTTAGTGTTTTTATGTCGTTCTGTTAGTACATTAAACCACGTTAAGCTTTATTTTGAACCAAAAGCGTTTTAGATTTGGGGAGAAGCTGATTCTGATTGAGCGTGTTGAGTTTAGGGGACGTCCAGTAACACGGTTCCGCTGTACTTTGTTGTATTATTAGGAATGTAATATGGACATGTAACTATGAGTAATATATTACATATTGCACCTTTGTTTTGTATTTCTAGGAGGATTATTTGAAATAATGGTAATAGAAAATGGAAAACACGAATAGAACCTGTTATTTAGCTAACGTAACAGAAAACTGTTATTAGGAGTATCCAGTCCGATGAATGGTCAATGGTCATTACTGTTTAATACATCCTGAATTTAAGACTTAATGGCTAGGTTGATTTATTTATCTTCAATAACCCCTTCTATCCTTACGTATTGTAAGAAAAAGTAAGTGATTGTGTTGATTATTAGTAAACTGTGGTTTGATTTGTATTATAGGTTACAATTATAGACAAACATGGTAGAATCTAGTTGGTTAGCTTCGTTCTCCTCAAGCAAAGCGGGGATCAGCATTAGTGGAAAGGAAGCATAATGCAATCGGCCAATTGGATGTGCTAAAAGTCAGGAGAAAAAGGGGAGAAAATGCATAAACAAAAACAAAAAGATCTTTTAGAATATGAATTGCTTGTGAATTGAATTTACTTCCTTAAAGCTGGTACTTAATAAATAATAATAATAATAATAAAAATAATAATAAACTAAACTAAACTAAAACAATAACAATAAACTAAAGGTTAGATTATTATTCATGCTTGTTTTGTTTATTGCAGTAAAGTGCAAAGCCTTCAAATCTGTGCAAAACCTGATGTACTTGTGCAATACATTTTATAAAACATCTTATATGTTTATATATCTTGTTTTTAATATATCATATCTTAACTGAGGATGCACACTAGGTTTATATCTAGCTGAATGTGAAGAAGCACATAAATAAAAGACACAATACCTGAGATTCTACCTATTTAACTAACACTAATAGCAATCAATTTTTTTCAATCAATAAATTAAACTTTTATTGTTTTAACATAAAGTGTAGAACAACCAAGGGTTAAAATAATAATTATAGTAACAATAACACAGAATTAGTGTGTGTAGGAACATCCGAGGCAGCATTTCAGGGAAACGTTTTACATTAGCTAATCAGCAGAGTAAAGGAAACTTAAGTTAATTAAGTTGTTGTTTTGCTCGACAGAACTGACCTCCCACGGCACTGTAGAACAACACGGTTAATCAGATTTGACGTCAGGACTTTCTCCAGGCTCTGTTGATGATGCAGTGGAAAAGATGCTCCTGTTTTATCTGTCCTGTGTTGCATGTTGCATAACAGGTACAAATGTTCATGTACATATTGAAAAGATGACTTTTAGTTTGTAAATGGCAGTTATCAGCTGTAAAAAGCACAAACATATTCTTTAAAACCATTACTAAGGCCCCAACTGGTTTTAAAACACATATAGAGAGGGGCGGGCGGGGTAGCACTGTCGCCTCACAGCAAGAAGGTCCTGGGTTTGATCCCCGTGTCCAGGTTCTTTCTGTGTGGAGTTTGCATGTTCTCCCCATGTCCACGTGGGTTTCCTCCCACACTCCAAAGACGTGCAAGTGAGGTGAATTGGAGATACAAAATTGTCCATGACTGTGTTTGATATAACCTTGTGAATTGATGAATCTTGTGTAATGAGTAACGACCGTTCCTGTCATGAATGTAACCAAAGTGTAAAACATGACGTTAAAATCCTAATAAACAAACAAACAAACAAATAGAGGGGGGCAAAATCTATAAACACTTAAATAGATGACCCCCCCCCCCCCCCATGTTCTCCTTATTTAACACTTCTGGACTTCTATTAGGGGTGTAACGATGCACCACAAGACTCACGTGTCACGAATCATATCAGTTTACATGTATAATGAATCGATGTTCACTTTAAACAGCAGAGGGCGCTGGTGCTATTCACCTCGTCTGGTTTACGGCACTACAGGGTTGCCAGGTTCGGAATTTTCCATTTTTTTACTCAAAAAGGGAAATGTGCAGCATTGTTTTGTATAGTTTGAACCTACCTCAGAAATAAAAGGGCATTCATCATTTAGATAAAGCACAAATACAGAATTTTATTTTGTTTTAAAGAGAAATAATAAAAGACAACTGTCGTCATTTGTCTTCAATTTATTTTTGTTAAAAAAATCGGGAAGAAATCGTATCGTGAACCCGGTATTGTGAATCGCATCACATTGTGTGTTTTTTTTTTTAATGAATTATTTCTGACCAACGTTAATTATTTATCCATCGAAAATGCTCTGTAAGAGCGCATTATCACCAAGTTCAAAATGTCCACAAATAATAATAAAAGCCAGTATTTATATAAAGCTGCTCATTTACTAAAATATACCTCAATATTGTGCACTTTGATTACTTTAATGTGCCTTTGTTTTTATTGTAACACTTTCCGCTATACAGCCGTGACGGTTCTTGGTGAGAATGTAACAGTCAACGCCGGAGACGCTGCCATATTGTCCTGTCAGCTGGTAAAAAACAAAGAGGATCTGACACGAATCACCTGGCAAAGAAGGACGAAGAAAAACCCAAAGGATACGAATTTCTTTGTCATTACTCCGGATGGGGAAATTCAAATTAAGGATGAGTTAAAGGGCAGAGTGGAATTCATTGGGAGCATCTCGGAGCGCAACGGCTCAATTCGTCTGAATGATGTTAAGTTTTTGGATGAAGGGGTCTACACCTGCATCTTCAGTTTCTTTCCAAGTGGACCATCTAATAAACTGTTAAACCTTGACGTACGAGGTAAGATGTGTACCTGTGATTTGTGCCCTGCTATGATTTTGAGTCTGGACTGTTCATTTATTGATGTCTGTTAATTTAAATGCCCTTCTAGCTGCAGTCATACCATCTATGTTTGCTCCCTGTATACTGATCTCCACTTCTGATTGAGGAGAGCGACACTGACACACGCCCCCTCCGACACTTGTGCAGTACCCGACTGCATCTTTTCACCTGCACGAGGCGAGTTCATATGCGGATCAGCTTTGTGTACGGATTATGCCCCGTCTCTGTCCACGCGTAATCAACCCGCCAGCAGAGGTGGTAATTGCATCAGTTATGGGGTCCCTATCCGGCTTCCTCACCCTGTAGCCGCCCAGCTCAGCCGGATGGTCAGGTAGTGCGTAAGGTCGGAGGTGCGCTCTGTGGACGTGTGGCGTTCGAGTCCAAATAAATGCCAAAATCTTTCACAGCCCTTGTGGGTAGAGCTGTACTGTACACTGTGTTCCTCCTGCCCTACATTATTATTATTATCTTTAATAAATGTATGTTTATTAAAGGTCACACATTGCAGTGTTTACAAAACAGTTCCACCTTTATGTTTTAATTTAACACAGCCTAAAGCTTTGTTGACATTAAAAACATCATGGATTATTTGTTTTGTTTACGAGGTAATTCTCTGTTATGACAGTTGATTAAATTTGCACCCCCAGGCAGTAACCACAGAAATGGGAAGCCGGTAAAACGAGACACATAACCTCAGTATATGATTAACTTGTTTTTCTCTTGTTTGTAGTTCCACCAGTGGTCAGTTTAACTCCTGAAGTCATTCCTGTTGCTAGTGACACTGAAGAGATAATTGCGGCCTGCACGGCGTCCAACGCAAAACCCGAAGCACACGTGTCCTGGAGTCTTGGTTCTCTAAACAACGTTTTAAAAGTACAGACCAACGTCAGCGTAAATCCTGATGGACTGCACACTACTACCAGCTACCTGACTGGTGTGGCGTCTAAAAATCTAAATCGGCAGAAGGTTGAGTGCTCAGTTAAACACATAGCGCTGAAAAAGGACCTGAAACAGGAATACTCAATAAACATCCACTGTAAGTCATGGTAGAGGATTCATTGTGTTGTATTTTTATTATGTTTTGGGACATGGTGCTTTAATTTCTAAGCAGTCTGGTTCATAAACTTACAGACGAGTTAAAGATCGAAGGTAAAACAAATAACTGAATATGTAAACTACGCAGTTAAGCAAAGAAAAGGTGTCTAGGTGTTCTAGGTGACTAGAAATAGGTTTATTATTGGGGCACAGACAGCGGGAGATTACGATGAAGCGATTTGTGCATTTAGATCCACAGAAAATACTTCAGCTAATAACAGGGTTGTAGTTCTTCAGTCCAGTCCTGAGACCAGTGTTCCCTGATTTTTTTAGCTTCAATCCCAGGTACATCCTTAAATTATACTCCAGTTATAAGACCTGCTTTCAATTACTATGCGTCTTGGTCTCAGTTGGTACGTATCCTGGGTTGATATTGGTCTCTGCTTTGGGTCGGTCTTGATTAAGAGAGTCTTGACTAAAACTCTGATAAACAGGATTTAAAACTGTGGTTAAAAACTACAAACATTTATTGACTGTTTTGCGCATGCATTAGTGTGCTGTGTAAGGAAAACTGAAGAATTCAATTGTAGTCCTTCAATTACAAGAACATTTTCACAAAATAAATGACAGAACATTTGTATCAGGTTGATGATTGCTTTTATTTATAGAACAGGAAGTCACAGAATGGTTTTAGTGCTCTGGTGGCTTGTGGTGTCCTTTTTCCTGTTAACATTAAATGTAGTGAGCTCAAATAACTAGCACAGTCCAGCATTTAATACCCTTTCAAATCAATCCATATTAGTCTTGTTATGCATTTTCATTATTATTACATTCATTTTACATCTTAATGTCTGATAACATTGTATTTTCTTCCTTCCAGACCCTCCCCAGGTTGTGTACATACTTTATTTCGGTGGTCCAAATAAAACACAACAAGAATTTGGTTGTGTGGGAGACGCCAATCCGCTGCCGTCCAACTTTACCTGGAGCAGGTAATAACAAACTTTAGCCTCCGTACACCATCCAAATGAATCTCATTATTGGCTCTAAATCCGTTGTCTCTTCTCTCACTAACACTTCCCTCACTATTGCTGGTATCTCTGTTCAGTCTTCTTCCAAGACACGTAATCTTGGGGTTCTGTTCGACCCTCTCCTGTCTTTTTTATGCCACATGTAGGTTCACTGCCTTCTTCCAGCTTCGAAATGCGTCCGTTTCTGTCCTTTAAAGCTGCTGAGACCCTGGTACATGCCTTTATTACCTCCAAACTAGATTACTGCAATTCTCTCCTCTATCGACTTCCATCAAAATCCCTCCGACCCCTGCAGATCAAAATTTTAGTGCTCACTTTTAAGGCACTTCATGGTCTGGCTCCCTTGTATCTGGCTAATCTTCTACACCGCTATGTCCCTTCTCGTAGGTTAAGGTCGTCGGGTGCTGGTCTCCTGGTTGCTCCAAGGTTTAGGTTGACCACCATGGGTGGTGGATGATTTAGTGTTGCTACCCCTACACTGTGGAACTCTCTTCCTCTTCCTCTTCGTCTCTCTTCCTCTCTCGCTGAGTGTAAATCTCTTCCAGAAACGTTCTTGTTTACTCAGCACATTCACTCGTCTTCTTCTGTTTCTGTTTGATCTTGTTTATGATTATGATTCCTATGTAAAGCATCTTTGGGTACTGTTAAAGGTGCTATATAAGTTGAATTTATTATTATTATTATTGTTATGTCAAGAAAACCCCAAGAACACCATGACTTACAACTCCAGTACGAGTGTATGTAAACTTTTGACTTTAATTAGAATTACTGTGACTAAATGTTGTCAGTTTGCATTTAAAAATACTGAAAACTGTTTAAGTGCAAATAAATGCCCAGGAACACTAGGAATATGAGAATATTTACCACATTACCTTCATTTATTTGTGTAGTATGGGTAGTAATATTAGTACTTGATTGGTAACACACTTATTCTCTTTTAAAGGCACTTTCCTGTGGCCGAGACACTTACCAGTGGCAGCAGCCTGTTTGTTAACCGAACATCTGAGAGTAATGGTCTGTACTACTGTGTAGCTTCTAACCAGTATGGCAGCGGAGTGGCTTCTCTTAATGTACAAAATCTACCAAGTGATACACAAGGTTTGTGCTCTAGCAGTCACTATGCTTGGTAATCACTATTTTTACAAGATTGCAAAATAAATATGCATTTGGAATGATAAACCCTGAGCAAAACATGTATTCACATTTATTTCAGTAACATTTTTTTGCAATATATATATATACAGTATAAGTGCTGAGGTTTTTGTCTATAATGGCCATTCAATAGTCCATTAATAGTAACAGTAATTCTGCTTTTGGTGCCTATGGCTTTCATATATCTAATGAAAGTCATTAAATTACACTCATTAACTGAATGATAGAATGAATGAAGCTATGATACACAGCACAGCTACATTAATAGATGAATGTAAACCTAGAACATCCAGCGACATTGCAAGGCTTCGTGTTCTGTCTCAAATATGAAAATTCTCATCCGTGTTTTGATCCCCTCCCCCCCTACATCCACAGAATTGGTTGTTAGTTACCCGAGTCGTGTTTTTAGCTGCTTCAGTCTTCGACATCTTGGACGTTTTGACTGAGCGATTGCTAACTGAATTGCCGTAGGATCGCTAGTAACCAGTAAACGTGAGGCACTTGAACGCTGCACGAATGAAGAACGTTAAATCGCTAAACACAAACTTTAAAGTTTAAATTTATGGCAAATTGTGTTTTACACCAAAAAAGGCTCATTAGGGCCTTACGTACAGATATCTGAGAAGTGCTAAAATTGTACCGGTGTGCCTTGTGGTACTTGTTATGAATGATATGTAAATACTTGTACATTTTTTCAGCTCCTTCAGTGTTATCTGACTAGCCAATGCACTCCGACTCTGGCTTTTGTACAAACTCGCGAGATAAAAACTTAATAAAAGTCTTAATCTTGCAGAAAATGCAGCATTTTGCTGCCAGATGTTAACCGAATTTATTTAAAAATAAATGTACAAAATATAGATATAGAATACAGTCTCTGTGTTGTTCAACTGTTTTGGGGTGTGAGCCTGTTTGTTTAATGATGATAACGACCAGGGCAACGGCTGAGGCTGCTTAGTGGTAGCTCAGCGGTTAGGGTGTTGTACTAGTAATCATATGGTTGCCAGGTCAAACCCCAACTCTTCTAAATTAACACTGTTGGGCCCATGCACAAGCCCCTTAACCCTCAATAACCTTCAGTTGCTTGAATTGTATTTGATCACAATTGTAATTTGCTTTGGATCAAAGCGTCCGCTCAGCGCCATCAACGTCAGTTCTGAAATGAAAATGTCAGATCAGATTGATCAGTAACACCAAACAACTGGCTTTCTCTCCATCTCCACACAGGACACAAGGCTGGCTGGATTCTCTTCGTCTTGACCCTTCTTGCTTTGATTGTATTCGTTGGATATCAGTTTGGATACCTGACGTGGCAAAAAAAACAACAGTGAGTTTGTTTACCAGAGTAAAATACAGATTATAAAGATTTGTAGTGATATTTTTTCCATATTCTCATGATTTATATCTCCTTTTTGGATCAAAGCTTTTCTAAAATATATATGAAAATAAATGACAGTTTGTAAAACCACCCTAATACCAGACAGACACTGCATGATTTAAGCAGGTTGCTAAAGTTATGGCCCGGTTGTCAAATTTCTCACATCAGAAATTGTTGTACCAACTTGTGATATTCATAAATGTAATTATAAACCAAAAATTAGGAAGTTAGGAAACATCCTCTATTGCTCAAAGCTTTCAAACCGGAGGGGTGAGGCGTGCCCTCATCTTGTTACATTACTGTGGTTCTTATCACTGACTGACTGGTTGTAACAGAGATACTGTAGGTCGATACCAGTCACGACAGTTGGCACATAGGCGACGCATTCTCTTTTTTGTATTTTGTTTATGCATTTTCTCCATTTCTCCCGACTTTTGGCGCGTCCAATTGCCCAATTGCATTATGCTTCCTCTTCACTAATGCCAATCTCCGCTCTGTTTGAGGAGAACGAAGCTAACCCACGCCCCCCTTCGACATGTGGGCGGCAGCCGTATGCATCCGTGTGCATCTTTTCACCTGCGCTAGGCGAGTGCTGATGCGGATCAGCCCTGTGTACGGAGAGACACACCCTGATGCCTGTGCAGGCGCCATCAATCATCCAGCAGAGGTCGTAGTTGCATCGGTTACAGGGAGACTCTATCTGGCTTACTACTAACCCAACCCTATATAAACAACAGGCCAATAATTGTTCACTTGGCCGCTCAGCCCAGTCGGATGTATTCGAGATCCCAGCTTCAGTGTGCTAGTGTGTGTTTTTACCGCTGCGCCACCTGAGCGGCCTTGGCGACGCATCCTCGAACTGCCATCCAATGAATAATAATCCTAACCGAGCAGAGTCTTAGCTGCATTGTTCATTGACAAACCCAGAGGTTCGTAGCAATTTGTCATGTCAAATGGACTGGGCAGTATAAACGTGAATTATAGGATTTGGTTACGTCAAATTAATGAATTAAATGTGAACTTTGAGTTCAACCAAGCACAAAAGCATGCGGTGTCTACCTGGAGTTAGATATTGATTGATTCCGTTTACACCTTGGGCATCTAAAACACAGTTTTGATTGTGTTCACTCAGGTTTTTTAGACCTGCTCGTGTACCCACTGCTGAACCCCCAACTTCAGACAGAGAAACGGTCAGTGTAAACTAGTCATTCATTTAAATCATCATTAAATCATTAATTCCATACTACTATGTTCTTATATCTGTGATTTCTTTAGATTTCTTTATAACTAAGTGTGGACGTTTTGGACATCTTGATGCCCATTGTTTTTTTTATAGAACCTTTCCAATGGGACCATACCTTGACGTGGTGGGGAGGCTTAATCCTCTCAATGTTCTTACTGGATATTAGGAGGAAACTAAAGGGTCCCACTGAATTCACTGGATTCGTGACCTAATATTCAAGTTTGAGCCTCCCTACAGACACGTCCTAATTAAAGCCACCTAGGATGGAATCAAGGTCGCGGATGCAGCAAAAACTCACTAGTTTACAGTTTTTCTCAGTCGCTTTGGTGCATTTCTCACATCACTATTAACATTTGCACAACAGTAAGTGCATTTCTCAAAACAATTAGTACGAACTGCAAAACCTAGTGTATAACCTGCAAGAGCGTGTCACTTGCTCAAAATGGAGAGTTCATTCCTCAAAGCAAAGCAAGTATTCATGTCAATGAAAGTGTCAGTGTCATCAAAATAAATAGTCCTGACACTATTGTTTATGAACAAGAAAGTCAAATGGCTTTGTCATGTTTTCATTATGATGGTTCACTCTGTAAGTGTTTTGCAATGCAAAAAAGTCAGATCATGGTGACACTACCTAAAAATGCTAAAGAGAGGGAGTGTGTTATCTCGCCTTCGGCTCGTGCCTGCGACCAAATCACAGCCGTGATGTTATTCGCGATAACACACGGCCTCAAGTGTTCTATTGCTTTTATACAACAGTTTTTACAAAATAAAGAAAGAAAATAAATCAAAGAAGTCCTGAATTTCATATTAAATATGCTTTAATATTGACAATACCTTCCGCCAAAAAGTAGTTCCACAACGAATATAAAGTTTAACACTACAAAGCAGACATCCCAAGTTGCCAAAACTCATTTCAGGGAGGTAAGAACAACAAGAAGAAGAAAGCAAGAACCTCCGAAGGTAAAAAAAGAAATAAAAAAACCTCTCGCACACACCAAAGGCTATGGATGAAAACAGAACTAATAGGGCTTAACTAACTGTGCGCGTTACAAACACATTAATGTTCCCTACACAGTGCACTAGATTGTGTATCAGATAACGGATTTAAAACGCGACCGTGAAATAAAGTCTGTCGCCTGCGTGTGCGTTTGTGTGCATTAAGCTTGTCGTTAATGGCAACGCGTCAGCGGAGTTATACAGTTGTGATGTGAAAAGACCGTGTTGTTATCATGAATATCAGCACGTTTAGAACGCTTCTCAACCAATCAGATTGTAAGGTCGGAACTAACTGTTGTATAATAATCATGTATAAAATATTTAATTTATTTTCTACTTTCTATATCGTGTTTTGTGATTGTAAACCAGTCTTTTGAAGTAACTGAAGAACTTAGGCTGGAGTTATGTAACTCTTCTTAACTAATATTGTTGCTCCTTTTTGTAGTGGCACTATCATGCTTAAACAAAATGTACATAGACCTAGGTCAAGATGTTTAGTAAACGTTGTTTGTGGTCATCACGGTTTGATAGACACTCCTAATAAGCTGTATAAGGACTGATTTATTTAAATTCATTTATTGATTGGTGGACTTCAACAGAAAAGCTATCAACATGTTTACCCAGATGAAGGATCGTCTTTAATGAGTGTTTTGCATTTTTACGTATACAGTGGTGCTTGAAAGTTTGTGAACCCTTTAGGATTTTCTATAAGTCCTAAAAGTAGATAAAGAGAACCCAGTTAAACAAATGAGACAAAAATATGTTCAGGTGTTTTCAATCAATGGGATGACAATCAGGTGTGAGTGGGCGCCCTGTTTTATTTAAAGAACAGGGATCTATCAAAGTCTGCTCTTCACAGCACATGTTTGTGGAAGTGTATCATGGCATGAACAAAGGAGATTTCTGAGGACCTCAGAAAAAGAGTTATTGATGCTCATCAGGCGTGAAAAGGTTACAAAACCATCTCTAAAGAGTTTGGACTCAACCAATCCACAGTCAGACAGATTGTGTACAAATGGAGGAAATTCAAGACCATTGTTACCCTCCCCAGGAGTGGTCGACCAACAAAGATCACTCCAAGAGCAAAGCGTGTAATAGTCGGCTAACTTTAGTAGTAACTTTGTGACCCCAGGGTAACTTCTAAGCAACTGAAGGCCTCTCTCACATTGGCTAATGTTAATGTTCAGGAGTCCACCATCAGAAGAACACTGAACAACAATGGTGTGCATGGCAGGGTTGCAAGGAGAAAGCCACTGCTCTCCAAAAAGAACATTGCTGCTCATCTGCAGTTTGCTACAGATCACGTGGACAAGCCAGAAGGCTACTGGAAGAATGTTTTGTGGACGGATGAGACCAAAATAGAACTTTTTGGTTTAAATGAAAAGCGTTATGTTTGGAGAAAGGAAAACACTGCATTCCAGCATAAGAACCTTATCCCATCTGTGAAACATGGTGGTGGTAGTGTCATGGTTTGGGCCTGTTTTGCTGCATCTGGGCCAGGACGGCTTGCCATCATTGATGGAACAATGAATTCTGAATTATATCAGAGAATTCTTAATGAAAATGTCAGGACATCTGTCCATGAACTGAATCTCAAGAGAAGGTGGGTCATGCAGCAAGACAACGACCCTAAGCACACAAGTCGTTCTACAAAGAATGGTTAAAGAAGAATAAAATTTATGTTTTGGAATGGCCAAGTCAAAGTCCTGACCTTAATCCAATCGAAATGTTGTGGAAGGACCTGAAGCGAGCAGTTAATGTGAGGAAACCCACCAACATCCCAGAGTTGAAGCCGTTCTGTACGGAGGAATGGGCTAAAATTCCTCCAAGCCGGTGTGCAGGACTGATCAACAGTTACCAGAAACGTTTAGTTGCAGTTATTGCTGCACAGGGGGTCACACCAGATACTGAAAGCAAAGGTTCACATACTTTTGCTACTCACAAATATGTAATATTGGATCATTTCCCTCAATAAATAAATGACCAAGTATAATATTTTTGTCTCATTTGTTTAACTGGGTTCTCTTTATCTACTTTTAGGACTTGTGTGAAAATCTGATGATGTTTTAGGTCATATTTATGCAGAAATATAGAAAATCCTAAAGGGTTCACAAACTTTCAAGCACCACTGTATGTTATTTTGGCTGTAGGTTAACAGGTGTGTGTTTGGTAGTTTTGCAGACGAGTAGGATTCTGCCCAACGATTCTGCTTTTTTTTGTGTGTGTGTTAGCATGACGTTAAATGTAAAACGAATTTTAACTGTGTGCTTATTTGTATTAAACAGTGTTGCATACACACAGAATGCTGTTTGTGATCGATCACGTGTCCCCGGTCTGCTGGTTGTCATGCTGTCGACTTGTGAAAAGTCACATGTGAAAGTGGAATTTTTTGATTCCCACGAGATCGTAATGATAGTCAGTAGGTCTGGAGGTGTTTTGTTTATCTTAGATAGATAGATCGAATAATCTCAGAAAGAAAGTCAATACAAGTCTCAAATTCTACAGAGCGAAGATTACATCATGACTGTAGCAGCTTTCTCTTTTCTTTCGTTCTGTTTATTACCTGAATAAGTTGGTGAGGCTGTCTGGTGGGTCTGGAGGTACTGGGTGAAGGATAAAATCAGATCTAACGTTCGTTTAGTCATAGACTCGACGGAGCGTTTCAGACGTTTCTCACACTATATACGTATGACTCAGATCCTTCTCCCACACAATTCCCACACTTGTTCCACAGTCATGGACAATTTTCTATTTCTAGTTCACCTCATTTGACTGTCTTTTGACTGTGGGAGGAACCCCACACAGACACGGGGAGGACATTACTTAACTTTATGAGACATTACATACATACTAATAAATGTCTTTATATAGTCAATTGTTTTTATTATCTTTATCTTTAACTGTATTTACTCTGTGCTGAAGCTGCTGTAACACTCAAATTTGTGCCATGGGAATCAATAAAGGAATCTTATCTTATGCTTCATTTTCCCGGCTAACTACAATATACTGCATTAATCATTACACAAAACCATAATTAAACTATACAACACTGGAACTCTGCAATTCTGCATGAACTTTTGTCAAAAATAAAGTTAATAACATAATTAATAATAAAAAAAATCCTACTACTTTCTTTTTCAAATAGCATTATTGCTTGTATTTTATATGATGTATCCTACTCCAGGCTCTGAATTATTTGTATTTATATGCATTACTGTTTGTGTATTTATACTTTTTTACTGCACTATTTGTGTTAGAAATGATTAGCTTTGATATATAAATAAATGTTATCTCTGTTTGAACAGTTTTATCTTTGCTTTTGTTCTAAACTGAACCCACAAGTTTTTCTCACATTGAATAGTGGAATTACAAAGATTTGGTTTTATTTGTTTTGAATTGGGGCGGCACGGTGGCTAAGTGGGTAGCACTGTTGCCTCACAGCAAGAAGGTCCTGGGTTCGATCCCCAGGTGGGGCGGTCCGGGTCCTTTCTGTGTGGAGTTTGCATGTTCTCCCCGTGTCTGTGTGGGGATGCTCCGGTTTTCTCCAACAGTCCAAAGACATGCAAGTGAGGTGAATTAGAGACACTGAATTGTTACTAGTATTACTAGATGGGACTAGAACTTGACTAGACATAGATAGAGTTGTCTGCACTCTAGTGTACGATGGTATGCGTTTATTATTTTAAACACAGAAACTGGCTCGTATTTGTTGATGTTGCGTTTGAATCTGAATGTAATCTGAGCTCACGCAAATTCCCCTGGTTTAATTTGATTCGGTATTTGAATCTCAGTGGTGTGGCCGGTCAGTCGATCAGGCGTCTGCATGGACTTGCCCATGGATTGGCAAATGTCTCAGGAAGGGGTGGGGTGGCTGTGGCTAAGACTGCCGCACTTGTTAATGCCGCCTGTCTAAACCTGGATATAAATAGGAGGGTGGGTCAGGAAGAGCACCTGGTGTAAAAACATGTCTGATGCCTGACGCCTAAATATGGGAGCAGCTAACAGAAAAAAAAAATCTGTATTTTTCACTGTGGTCTAAGTGTAAATGTTTAATTTGTGGACAAAAAGTTAACAGATACTTCTGAATAATTCTTAATAAAAACCTTTTAAAGATTTGAAGATCCGTTAAGTAGTAAGTTTAGGTGCTAAAATGTAAACCAGATGTAAATCTGATGTAAAACTGATGCTGAGCTGTATTAGGAGAGTATTTGTTAGCCAAATCTGTGCTTGTTTTACAAAGCATTCATCTGTACAAGCTTCTGTGACAAAGACACTAAAACTAATTAAGGTTTATTTATTAAAAGGTGCACTAAAAGTTATATAATATTAATTATTTAATAAACTAAGCAGGTTATGGAATGAGTGGTGGTGGATTAACATGGAGTATAGCATGACTCTCCGCACGCAGTACAACCCTCTGTAAAATTCCACCTCTTACAGCTATAACTCGAGAGTTTATTGTAGTTCCCTAGTGATGGTCATACAACACACGTATGTGTACAGTTTATATATAGTGTTTTTCTATATAGTCAAAATGTGTCATTAATCTGTATAATAGTTATTGCCCTTATATGGTCAAGAATTGTATTTTATTCTGCCCTATTTCATTTACTTGTTCAAATTTCTCTACAGCCAGGCTGCCACTCATTTGGAATCTGGTAGTGTTTATTTAATAAACCAAGCAGGTTATAGCACACGTGGTGGAGGATTTATATGAAGTATAGCATGACTCTGCACACAGTACTGCTATCTGTGAGATTCCACCCTTTACAGTGATAACTCAGTGTTTATTGTAGTGTCCTGGTGATGGGCTCACTGGTTTATATTTCCCTACAGCCAGCCTGCCACTCGTTTGGGATCTGGTACCCGTCAGCTCAAACTTCATGAGAATATTTCTCAGTGTATTAAATTGCTTCATGTTTTTCGGTGTCTAGGACTAGGTACAATACTGAGTGACATCGCTTCTACAAACTGCAATTAAAATATTGACAATAAGTTGGCACAATGATTGATTTAAAAGAAAATGCAGCTATCAAGCTTCGCAGTTAGTGAATTTCATTAGATAATGTCATAGTTTCAGTTCAGGAAACTATTGGGGATGTGAGTATTTTCCCTCTTACTAAGTAAATACAGTGGGACAGAAGCTGTTCTCTATGAATTTGCATGATGCGTTTCACACTAACAGGGCCACTGTTATCTTAAGAAGTGTGCTCACCATACCAAAATGTATGATTTTTGAAAAAATAACCCTTGAAACCCCCAAAATGTCATTCAGTGCAACGGTCCCCCTACCTCTTTAAGTAATAAAACATTAAGAAAAAACTAATTAATCTTAAGTAAAACTTAAAATTTACTGCTTTGGCATAATTGTACAAATGTCATGTGTGACATATTAAATAATATTCAATCAGATGTGTTTTTTAATATTAATAATATTCAGGACACTTTCAGTCCCCATTTTCCCAATCTTCAGTTGTCATTCAGTACAACGTTAATTAAAAGCCTTATTTTATTATGCAATCAAGCTACTGCAGTCATGTGACCAATTATAACAACAAAAGAAGACTCCTGGGGACCCTTCAGCACACACACGAGGTCAATGCATTTTAACATTATTTGATAAAAATGTATTTTTACTGACACAGTACATTAAAGAACAAAACTGAGTGTCATTCAGTACAACACAGAAAACCTAATATTACGGTTAATCTTGTAAACAAACAAGGTTATTAACATTTAAATGTGAGTATGTGTAGAAATGTCTTTGAGCTAAGATCAATGTTAGCTTTTGCTAACCATTGGGAAAACTGTAAAATGTGCTAAAGTAAAATTTCTGTCATTCAGTACAACAGTCATTCAGTGCAACAGAATTTCACTGTTGCACTAAATTGACAATGACATTGTTATACTGACTTTATAATGTTTTAAAATTATTTTTAAATATTAAAACCACTTTTTTCCATTCTAGTCTTCCTTAATAAGAACAGTAATTACAATGAATATTAATAATGATGTTTTTGATGAAGTGGTCCCTGAGATTTTGTTATTGTCAGGTACGATGACCTGCCATTCGTTGGGCAGGTACTGCTGTCTGTAGGAGATGAGGTGCAAGTTAGCTGCATGCTACAAAACTGAAACAGAAATTCCTTTGTGTGGCCAAATCCACCTGATGAAATTTACTACCTTAAGTCTGATGTCAAAATCATAATCGCAGAACCAAAGCCATGTACAGTAAGAACCTCAAGGTTAACAACAGAAGACTGGAAAACATTTGTTCAGTTCATGAAATAAAATGCGACTTCAAATGGTTTTCACGGCTGAATGAATTTAGATTTACTGCAGCAACTTTTTCACGTGTTATGACACAAATTCCAAACTTCCACACTGTTCTGGTGCCTTACAAGTTGTTATGATGGCTTCATTAGCTATGTTTTTCATTGCCTTACTTTTTTCATGATGTAGTAATATTATAACACATACTTGCCACTGGTGTGGCATATTTTCATTCTACTGCTGCTACTTTAATCAATAAAGAACTTAAAAACAAATTAAGTCATGAATATTCTGATGTAACAGGATAATTTGGAGTATGTCAGTCAGTGCAGCATAAAATCATCATACAGTGCAACAAAAACATTTGCTTAAAAGAACTGTAATAAGTAATTATTATATATTTTTTTCATGTGAATGCAAGAGAATCCAGGCCTGCTTCATAGAAAACAGAGTTTGATTAGGTTTCAAATAGAATAGAATGTGTAGCAAAAACATCTTGTATACAAATAAACAAAATCCCCAGATGCATTAGAGTACAAACAATGCACAGAAAATTCAAAACAGAGTAAGTACAGTTTCTTCTGAGGTTTTAAATCTTTTGTAAGAGATATACTAAACTTATACATTTGAAATGGCTAAGAATGTTCCTTGTGTGTATCCTGTCATAAATCCTGTGTGTGTATTTTGTCATAAATTAGTCGTTGCACTGAATGACATTTTTGTGCCCTTGTTGTGTGTCAACCACACTAAGATTATCAAATAAGCAAAATGCTGAGAAAAAAAATACATATTTACATAGGTGACAAATTTTGCACAATATTAAATAAAAAAATTATACAATTTAACCATTTAATTTTTTTGGTACTTGGAACACCCTATTCGTCTTTCACCCAACTACAACGATCAGGCATAACATTATGGCCACCTCCCTAATATTATGTTGGTCCCTGTGATGCTCTGTGTATTCTGACACCTTTCTACCAGAATCAGCTGCTTAATTAACTTAACCAGCAGTTTGAGCTACAGGAGCTCGTCTGTTGGATCGGACCACACGGGCCAGCCTTCGCTCCCCACGTGCATCAATGACCCTGTTGCCGGTTTACCCTGGACCACTTTTGATAGATGCTGACCACTGCAGACCGGAAACACCCCACAAGAGCTGCAGTTTTGGAGATGCTCTGACCCAGTCGTCCCCTAAATCCTCACGCTCGTCCATTTTTCCTGCTTCTAACATTAACTTTGAGGATAAAATGTTCACTTGCTGTGTAACATATCCCACCTACTAACAGGTGTTGTGATGAAGATAATCAGTGTTATTCACTTCACCTGTCAGTGCTCAGAATGTTATGCCTGGTCGGTGTATATATAGATGTGTAAATACAGCTACTGTTATGCCGAAATAGTTAAAGGAGCTGCGCTGTATTGGCATCTAAAACATTCTGCTTATCTAGAGGCATTTTATCAGTATTTTGTACTTTGTTTGATAGTACAATCGCCTCTATTCATTCGGGGCAGAAGCAAGATTTTGTCAAAGCCCCAAATATTACAGTGACCTTTGCAATCCAGATAAATCTTTTGCAATATGAATGTAGACACTGCCCCGATGCTTAGGGACCCTACTTGCATTGTTTCATTTGTCAGTATCACTGATTACATGAGCCCCCAACTGTGCTTGGGAAAGTCCTGGGCTTTGTGTGTTGATAGGCAACAGAAACAGAAACTATCTGACTAAAACTTAATGAACCGAGTAGCCACAAGAGAAGAATTCACTGAGAGGAAACCTGGCTGAACAATCAGATAGATACACGCTATAGGGCTAAAAGTATGTAGACACCCCACCTAATTAAATGTAATTGTTTGTGCCACATCCATTGCTAATACCTGTATTATAAATTATTATATTAAAATAATACGCTTTGAACTTTTTGGCACCAGTTTGGGGAATTTCCCTTTCTTTTTTAGTAAGTTTATTCCACTGATCACAAAGCCAGCTTTAGAAAGACGTGGATTAACTAGTTGAGTGCAAAGGAGTCCTGGTCTCTGCCCAGCTCAACACTTTTGGGATGAATTAAACTAGGACTGCGTCCGAAATCGCATACTTAAACAGTATGTACTAGATTCGAGGCAGTGCTCAGTAAGCTCTTTCAGTACGCAAGTGTGAAGTATGCACGCAACCTCGTACGTACCGCGTCTGCCATCTTACCAACGTCACAGTTATAACGATTTTAAAATCGGACAAAATGAATTATGTCGTTCTCCACAAAGCTGCTCACAACGTTATTCAGGGTTGTACTTAATCATAAATTTTTTAATGTTTGTCTTACTCCGCTTTCCACCATCTTTCTTCTTCACTACGAACGCCTTAGCAGCTCCAGTTGAATTATGGGATAGATTATAGGACCGTAAGTGTGCATCGTTTGCTTACTCAAAAATGGCTGCCCAGGCAGTGGGTCATCCGGGTACTTTTTGCATACCATTTAATGTATACTACATATTCGGACATACTAACCGCTCTCGCGTACTGCTTTCACATACTGTGTACTGTTCAGTATGGAAGTATGCGATTTGGGGCGCAGCCTTTTCTATCATCAGTGACTGATCTCACTAGTCTACTGACTGAAAGGGCACAAAGTTCCTACAGGCATACTCCAAAGTCTTTTAAAAAGGCTTTCCAGAAGCTATTAACGTCACAAAGGAATGAAAGAGCAATTCAGTATAAATGCGCATGGTCACGTGTGTGTAATGTCATTTTCTGTATGTGTTTTTACTGTCCTCATTTACTGTTTTTGATCAGTTAGAGTCATTGAAACCTGGGGTGAAACTTGCCTCTGGTCAGTGTTTGTGAGGGTATGCAGCTCTCCCTTGGGCTGGTGCAAGCAGCAGAGTAAATTATGAAAATAACAAACTGGGTCTGCAAAGATTTCTGATACATGACAGTTACATAAAGTGGGTTAGAGTCTGACCCCAGTTTCCAAAGAAGCTGGACTGTATGAAGTTATTATCATAAGTGGCCAAATACACACCCCTAATGGTGCAACATAATGGCTTTCACAATCTGTGTAGTGCATTACCAGTATAACAATTGAGGAATCACTCTGCTTGCTGGGCTTATAAGTGTTTCATGTTCATCTCATTAGGGTCATGCAGCTGTACAGATGCACACCGATCAGCCATAACATTAAAACCACCTCCATTTTATCAGCTCCACTTACCATATAGAAGCACTTTGTGGTTCTACAATTACTGACTGTAGTCCATCTGTTCCTCTGCATGCTTTGTTAGCCCCCTTTCATGCTGTTCTTCAATGGTCAGGACCCCCACAGGACCACCACAGAGCAGGTATTATTTAGGTGGTGGATCATTCTCAGCACTGCAGTGACACTGACATGGTGGTGGTGTGTTAGTGTGTGTTGTGCTGGTATGAGTGGATCAGACACAGCAGCGCTGCTGGAGTTTTTAAACACCGTGTCCACTCACTGTCCACTCTATTAGACACTCCTACCTAGTTGGTCCACCTTATAGATGTAAAGTCAGAGACTATCACTCAACTATTGCTGCTGTTTGAGTCGGTCATCTTCTAGACCTTCATCAGTGGTTGATGATTCTCAGTCCAGCAGTGACAGTGAGGCAATGATCCACTCATACCAGCACAACACACACTAACACACCACCACCATGTCAGTGTCACTGCAGTGCTGAGAATCATCCACCACCTAAATAATACCTGCTCTGTGGGGGTCCTGTAAGGCTAAAAAGGTATGCAGAGAAACAGATGGACTACAGTCAGTACAGTCAGTAATTGTAGAACTACAAAGTGCTTCTATATGGTAAGTGGAGCTGATAAAATGGACAGTGAGTGTAAAAACAAAGAGGTGGTTTTAATTTCTGCAGCACTGTAGTTTTTGGCATGTAGGCCATGACATGTATGTAAATTACAAACTGAAATGCTGATATAGTGGGTTTATTTGTGTTATGCAAACATTATCCTGTTCAGACACAGCCGATAGCACTTAAACTGCTGTACCGCCTGAGCACCAATTTCATCTAAAGCAATTTAAATCGTAAAGGATCTTTACTAAAACATAAAAAATATGCACTCGTTATGGCGACATGACAGGACCCAGATGAACCAGTTTCAAACCAATTACAGTTTATTAGTTTTACATGTTTTTACAGTTATTTGCATAAAGCGAATTTGCATAACTACAGAAGTCATCACACGGCCCCATCCGAAAAGTCAAGTCAAGTCAAATATATTTATATAGCGCTACAGTGGACATGGTCTCAAAGCAACTTTACAGAATCCAGGACCAACAGACCAAAAACCTTAATCCGCTGTTTTTAAATCACTCCTAAAAACATACCTGTCCAAGCTGGCATTTGAACAGTGAGGAGCCGTGGTAATTACAATTGTTTAGTCTATTTTTATCTGTTTTATTTTCTCTCTTAATCTGTATTTTTATTTGGTTTTACTTTTTTACCATGGTGTTGTCTTATGTATGCTTGTTCGATGTGCAGCACTTTGGTCAACGTAAGTTGTTTTAAGAGTGCTTTATAAATAACATTTACTTAATTACATACTACTGAGCAAGCCGAGGGCAACAGTGGCAAAGAAAAACTCCCTTAAAATTACAGGAAGAAACCTTGAACCAGACTCAGCAGGGACCCACCCTCTTTGGGTGGCCTGGAGGATACTTTAAATGAATAGGATTTAAGAGCAGGTACAGAGTCAGAATGGTACAGGACTTCAGCAAAGAGTTCTCATACATACTGTAGATACAGATCTTCATCACAACAAGCTAATGCTGAACCTGTAATTCTAAGGACGAAGGGAAAATTCGAAATCTAATCATGGAGGAAGATGACGACCACTGAGCAGGTTAACAAGATGACCAGAACATATAAGGAGCTACTGAACCACAGTTATGTCTCGCTCCCTTTAGTTTGGGTGTGTGATGAAGCACCCACATGACAACACAGTGTTACGACCACACTTGTGAAAGAGCTTAGAAGATCAGGAAGATCTAATGTAAAATAAGCCGGGTTGAATTTCCACACTGTGGATTTCTTTGTCAGGGTTTAGTCTATTACAGGTAACATGAGACTGAGGGCGTTGGAAAAATCGGACTCATCCGTGCCGCCAAAGCGATGAGCGCAGGATGACATGATGGCGTGGAATCTGATTCCGTATTCGCATCATTGGATTAAACACAAGCTGGTGCTGGTATTCACCTTTCATGGAGAAGCACTGCCAGCACTCCCCATCCAGGATCAGCTTTCATCAGTCTGTCCCACCAACAAACAACCATCAGTTTTACTTTGTTTAAATAGAATGTATAGAATTTAGAGTAAATGTTGTCTGTAGTCATCTGATATTACAGTTGTCTGTTTAAGAGGAACTGATGTGTTGCATCAAAAATTCTCTAACATTAAAAATTGCCATGCAGGCCCAGTCATGTTTAATGTCTTACAAAAGAAAAAGTTAAAATGACAACAGGATGTTATTAATCTCACTTGAATCATTTCTATTTACATTAAAATGTTGGAAAGAGGTTTAATCTTCCAGACTGACGTGGTGTATATGACTAGGGTGTGTTCAACCAACCAATCTAGAACTGCAAACCTTCAAGCATTCACAATTAAATCATGAATTATTAAAGTAATTAGCTAAGAATGAAGGTAGTGATATTTCAGTTGACCTTTTCTTTTCTTTTAATCAATTTCTAAATGTGATTATTTTAGTAGTTTTATTTTTTATAGAGTATACACTTGGTTGGTTTCCCCGTGTGACAACCAAAGTACAAATGTTGGCTGCACCCAACATTAAAGAAGGCGATAATGAATCTACTGTAATTATAATAATTATAATAATAAGACTTAAGTGTCTTTAAATGGTTCTGCTAACCCAAATTCCAAAGTTTGAACACTAGTAAATACATAAAACCACCTCCTTGTTTCTACACTCACTGTCCATTTTATCAGCTCCACTTACCATATAGAAGCACTTTGTAGTTCTACAATTACTGACTGTAGTCCATCTGTTTCTCTGCATGCTTTGTTACCCCCTTTCATGCTGTTCTTCAATGGTCAGGACCCCCACAGGACCACCACAGAGCAGGTATTATTTAGGTGGTGGATCATTCTCAGCACTGCAGTGACACTGACATGGTGGTGGTGTGTTCGTGTGTGTTGTGTTGGTATGAGTGGATCAGACACAGCAGCGCTGCTGGAGTTTTTAAACACCTCACTGTCACTGCTGGACTGAGAATAGTCCACCAACCAAAAAACATCCAGCCAACAGCGCCCCGTGGGCAGCGTCCTGTGACCACTGATGAAGGTCTAGAAGACGACTGACTCAAACAGAAGCAATAGATGAGCGATCGTCTCTGACTTTACATCTACAAGGTGGACCGACTAGGTAGGCGTGTCTAATAGAGTGGACAGTGAGTGGACACGGTGTTTAAAAACTCCAGCAGCGCTGCTGTGTCTGATCCACTCATAGCAGCACAACACACACTAACACACCACCACCATGTCAGTGTCACTGCAGTAGAATAATGACCCAAAGCACACCTCCAAAAGTACACAAGAATGGTTATGATGGAACAATGGATGGTTTAAACTGGCCAGCGATGAGTTCTGATCTTTAGTGTGCTGAAACCTTCTACTATATACAAAGGAACACTGCAAAACTACCAGCAAACAGGTGCAAGTTTCTCTCCCCACCCTCCAGGCTACGCTACATTGTGTACTGACAGTTAAAACAGGATGAAAGATAAAAAACAGGATGTTTCTCCAGATGATTGTAACTGTATAACTGACTAAACAATGAGAGCACTCCAAACCATATCATTTTATGAGACTGATTCACATGTGCATACATGTAAGTGCCCTAAAGTACCCAAAATTTGCCACACGTGTGAAAATGATTAAGAAATTCTATAATATTTATTTGGAATAATTATGAGCTACATACACAAATAGAACACAAGCATGAGAATGAAATAGACAATAAGTAAATCTATAGCACTAATAATAGTAGGGATTACATTTTCTGACAGATGAACCTGCTATTCAGACTCCCACTGTTTAGCGTTATCAGAACTCTCATGGTTTGTTTATAGCTGATACATGTTATTAATCAAACAAATTATTAATTTAACGACCTGTGAGACTCTGTTAGTTACGGAGCCCCTTAGTACGGAGCCCCTTAGGGGTCACTAAGGAAAAAAAATATGTGAAGACGAAATCCGTACCCTCGGTTTAGTAAACCGTACGCACGGATTGTCTGCGCTACAAGTTTTACTGTGCGCCCACACCCCGTTTTACGGTAATACAGTTGCGAAGCATTGAAGAGAATAAAGCATCTTTTTACAGCTGGGGTGATGGGATAGCAAACTTATTAAAAAGTCAAATCAAAATCTTATCAAATGCCACCCCACAATCATAAATAACACGAGTACTCATCTTGTGATCTGAGACTATTTTACCTTAGGAATTTAGAATAATAGGATTGCAAACCAACGTAAAGTGAAATGTACAGTATAAATGTCTGAGACTCATAAAGTCAGTAAGTAGAAGTAGAAGTATTCTTTAAGAGTACTTTGATTCTAAGGAGTACTTTGATAATAATTTGATTTGCTTATTTTAGACCTTTCAAATTGGTCTGTAAGAATTCCACTTGTTTTAATGGAATTTTAAAATTATACATTTGCATAATTTTACCATGTTATGTGCTTTTGTTGCCTATATATATATATATATATATATATATATATATATATATATATATATATATATATATATATATATATATATATATATATATATAGTTGCGAAGCATTGAAGATAAAGCATCTTTTTGCAGCTTAATATACTATATATTAGATATAACAAACACACACACACACACATATATATATATATATATATATATATATATATATATATATGTGTGTGTGTTTATTATATCTAATATATAGTATATTAAGCTGCAAAAAGATGCTTTATCCTCTTCAATGCTTCGCAACTGTATTACCGTAAAACGGGTTTTAGGCGCACAGTAAAACTTGTAGCGCAGTTAGCGTGACCGCTGACGGACTTTAAACTAAGAGTACAGTTTACAAATCCGTGCGTACGGTTTACTAAACTGAGGGTACAAATTTCGTCTTCATATATATTTTTTTCCTTAGTGACCCCTAAGGGGCTCCGTACTAAATTGCCTCCGTGCCAACTTTTTTTGGAATGTGCTGCAGGCCTGAAATGCAGGAATGGATGTTTATTAACAAATGAAATGAAGTTGAGCAGATAAAACATGAAATATCTCAGGTTCATCCTGTCTGCCATCAAATAAAAGTTAAAGTAAATGTAAGAAACTCTGTGTGTTTATTTTATTTGCAAATTTCATACTGTACCAACTTTTTCTGATTTGGGGTTGTAGAACATGCAAAGATTTGACAAAAAAGTGCCGGTTTAAAAATACACATACTGTATCTAATATGGACACATATCTCTACAGTATTGTTACCTCAATAAGCCACTTTAAAAGCCATCAACAAACACTCCAGCTGGGATATGGGTCAAAGATAAATCAAATAAAATTTTTCTGCCATTTCACTTCTACTGTATTTCTATTCATTTGATTCACTTCATCGGATGCCATACTGTTGTTGTTGCTGTTATATATTTTTTTTATTCTATGTTTATATATAGTACAACTTTCTATTATTTAATTAAATATTTATATGTTGACACCTGCACCAAAAGAAATTCCTTGTACACCTGGTACTTATAAAGATTCTGATTCTGATTCTAGGTTATTATTGAGTTACCCTGGCAGTCCCAGAGTATAATGTTACCATCATTATGCTTGACAGGTTAACAGTGTTTTCTGGTTTTAAATGTTTTACCTTTTATCCTTCAACAGTAAATCAATCTTTGCTTTATGTGAAAACATAAAGCAACTTAATCCAGGCAAGCTTTGAGGGTTGTTTTACTGTATCAAGTGACTGTCAGAGACTGGTTCCTAAAACCAAACAGACCAGAGAGTCAGGAAGACTGGTAAGAATTGAGGGAACTCCTTGAATTAAAATGCAAATTTAGACCTAAAGCATACAGCTAAAACAACACTAGAAAGGCTTTGATATAAATCTAAATGCCCTTGCATGGTCTAACCAAACTCTAGACTAACTGATTCTGTGAGAGACCTGGAGAGTCTAGTTTACATTTAACATCCAATCTGACAAAGCTTGAGAGAAGCTGCCTTGAAGAATATAACAAACTGCTTAAATCCAGATGTGCAAAGCTTGAATGGCTGTATCCAAAAACACTGTATCCACTGTATTTAAGCTCTTATTACTCGCCAGTTGTTGTCAGTTAATCCCTAATGACGCCACAAAATGAAACTGAAATGAAAAAGAGGAACCTCCATTTAATGGACCTTTATTTAAGGGATTTTGGATTTAATGGGAAAAAAAAGCGTACCGAGACCAGTAATTCAGTTTGCCGGGAGGCTCGCTCTGTTCTCACCTTTTTCTCTGTGTTTTTTCTCAGTTCTTTGAGAGTGGTAAGCAAAAGAGGTGCATCTAGGTATTGCTGAAAAGTTAGAACTTATTAAGAAAATGGAAAGCGCTGATTCTGTGGCTCGCGTATGTGAGGAATATGGTTCTGTATGAAATATATTTATTTATAGCAGGGGTGTCAAACTCACGGCCCGTAGGCCAGATCCGGCCCGCCACGTCATTTTATGTGGCCCGCGAGAGCTTAAACGACTGTACGATAGTTGTGATGGTTCGAGTCGTTACAGAGACGCGCTTATAATTTAATGGGACACCTGCGCCTTTAAACGGCAACCGGTGACATCGTAGTCATGACAACTAACTTTGACCTTCGCTAAGAAGCCATGTGACTTTTACAGTAAAAGAACGCGGGTAGTAATGTAAACAATAATAATAAATATAAATAATTATCTTGCAGAATATTACCAAAGCTGTAAGTAGTGACGTTTATATTCTCAGTGGTTAGTAAATGTTTAGTGAGTATATCACAGCGTTTTAGTTACAAATTTACCGTAATTAAATACAATTGTTACCGTTACTATAGCAATTAGTATCTTTACACAAAATGCTAACTCGTTAGCACTATTTTACGTTTGGTTAAATCTTATATTGTACCAGATGTAACACTTGACTACAGCTGTGTGCTTGTACTGTATTAAGTTCTTTATTGTTTTTATTGTTTGTATTTTTACTTCATTCTGGTGCAGTGTATCACACAGCTGGGAAGCAAATAAACCGACTGTATTCTGAAGAGAGCTGTCTGTCTGTCTGTCTAGCTGAGAAAGGGGGATAAACTATTAGTGAGGGCAGAATGATTGTCTTAAAATACACTGTAAAATCCTACATTAACTGCATCTCTCAAAATGCATGCTGATTTTGTGACCTGCAAAGTGACACATCCCGCCAGTAGATGATGTTCAGAAGTATTTACACATAATCCCAAAATGTACAAGAAGATAAGTAAGAAAATTAATTAGAAGGAGGAAATTTAATGTGCTTTAAGTTTGTGCTTCAGGAAGAGAAACCGGTGCGTCTCTTGTGTTATGAGGCCGTGTCTGTGGTAAAGTAGGACAATATAAATGCAGAATTCAGCCTCCAAGAAAAACAACAGACTGCAATCACAGCAGGATACGTTACAATCGGCCCTTTGAGGGCCAACATAATGCTGATGTGGCCCTCGGTGAAAATGAGTTTGACACCCCTGATTTACAGGTTTTACATTACGGTGGCTCGGTGGGTAGCACTGTCGCCTCACAGCAAGAAGGTCCTGGGTTCCCGCCCCAGGCGGGGCGGCCCGGGTCCTTTCTGTGCAGAGTTTGCATGTTCTCCCCGTGTCTGTGTGGGTTTCCTCCCACAGTCCAAAAACATGCAGTCAGGTTAATTGGAGACAAAAGTACCCTATAGGTGAATGTGTGTGTGTGTGTGTGTGTCTGCCCTGCGATGGACTGGCGCCCCGTCCAGGGTGTTACTGTGTGCCTTGCGCCCATTGAAAAGCTGGGATAGGCTCCAGCACAGTGAGTGAGAGTGAGGTTTTACATTTCATATTTACATTTCTATTTACGTTGTTCATGTTAATGTTGATCATATGTGCATGTTCAGCACTTTTGTGGACCTAAGTGATGTGTTTTCGTATATTTTTGCACCCCCCGGAAAAAAACCCTGCTGTTTCGGACAATCACATTTTATGGACCAGTGCTCCCCCCTTTTAGTCCGTTAAATCGAGGTTCCTCTGTACATTATATAAAAAAGGATTAATAAGCTACGATAATGCATGATGGTGAAATACAATATTGTGTTTTCCGCAATTGTCCATTTTCTCTGCCTTAATAGTTGAAAATCACTGAAATTCATCATAACATGGCAAGAGCACAAAACCAAGAGTGTTATTGTTCTCACCGTCTATTGTTTCATTATCTTTTCTGTTTTGTTTTGATCAGTTCCACCCAAACTGAAGCCTGGAACTGTTTTTCTAAACCCACACGTACTTTTGCACCATTGTTTTATTCTCTGAATGTATCATATGCAGTATATTAATTATGTTAGTTAAAACTGCTTGCATTTACGCTGTATTATTAAAGAAGAGGTCGAGCTGGTTACTTACTTTTTTAAGTAGGATGCTTGGGAAAACCTGAGGCTGTTCATGCATACTATGGTTTGGAATGCAAAGGGAGTGTATAGTATGTGAAGTATGTGGAGGGGTAGTGTTTTTGGACACCCAATCCCTTTTTTTCTATCCATGTGTGACCATTTAAAAGTCATTATGCACCTACACTAAAAATTAGCCAAAGTCTTGTGTTTGACTAAATTTAATTCAGATCTTGTTTAAAAACAAACAAAAGAAATTCTACACAAAGAGTGACGCCCACTGGTTGTGACATGCTCACCATATTGTAACCAGCAAACCGTCGAAATGTGGTTTAAACAGAAAGATTTCCACATTGCCACAGCCACTTAACACAGAACATCTGTGTCCTAAGATATGGTTTTCCTGCCATTTGCAGCTAAAACAGTCTCCTCTGTCCTGCTGGCAAGGCTTTCTATAATACTTCGGAGTGCATCTGTGGGAATACGAGCCCTTCAGTCAACGGCACTGACGGTGGACGAGAATCCCAGACTCGCAATCAATCGTGTTTAATAATCGCAGGCCATTGGAATTCCTCCACACCAAACTGATCACACATGTCTTTATTAACCGGCATTCTGGAGCTTCCTCAAACTGTTTCCAGGATGTTAGAGGCTTGTGATTAATTTTATATAACTGATTTTATACATCTGTAAGCAACGGGTCTAACAAACTCATTTCTGTGCATTGCAGAATTCAAACAGCTTGTGTATTTTCAACACTTAAATTACAAAATCTAAAATTAATACTGATACACATAATGATTACAGCTTTCTATTTCAGTCTGTGTACAGTACAGTGCATATATTATAGTATGACAGTGAGTGGTGTTAATCAAAGTGCCTTATTAACACAGTACCCAAAACAAATCATCCGAATGCACTTTCATTCCTCAGATAAAACATTAAAACGGATTCAGATCCTCGTACAGTCTGGATATTGAACAATAACATGACCTAACACGGCTTCAGGTAATGTTCGGTTAGTATTTGGATGGCCCACGTGTACCTGGATATTAGATATTCGTTAGAGATACCTAACCTACACGATGGTACGTTCTAGTCCGCTGAACCTTGTGTTAAAGAGGACGGAGGTGAGATCCTACAAAAGCACAGCCTCCATGATTATGGCCGGATCCTCGATGTCCGCTTTACTCTGAACCATCCTGAGCTCCAACTCGGCAGGACTCGGCCTCCTCTCGGTACCAGCCGCCTCTGTTATAAAAAAAAAAAAAAAAAAAAAAAAAAAAAAAAAAAAAACAGGAGAGAAATGGTGGACATGAACAAAGAGCAAAGTGTTTGTATATGACATTCCTTGTTTGCACATCCTGGTTATCTGCTTCTGTTTTTCGTTTCTCTTCATTTGTCTATATTTGTCTTCCTTTCGGGCTCTTTTTGAGTATCTGTCTGCTCGTCTTACTTGTCTTACCACTACTGAGCTGATTCTGGACCCAAGTGCAAGAGCGAAACAGAAGCAAAAAGCAAAAGAGGACAAATGGCTGTTTGGCTGTCTGAAAGGCCAAAATAATAAAAAAGGGCTAAAAATGAAACTGCCGCATCATGAGACATCATGGAAAAATAAGGTCAGATAACAAAAAAAAAAAAAAAAAAAAAAAAAAGTATCAGAGTTGACCGGACTGGAGAATTTATTGGCACGATTGTGGGTTTTTGCAGCAGTGGAATAGCTGAAGAACAAAGAACAGAACTGTGGACCTCCTTTTATACTGCTCTAGTCACATCATATTTGGACTTTGGAACCTTCATTCTGTGCTCACTGTTGTTTCTTATCTGCTTACAACATTACAACAGCTTAACAAGACATGTTAACAACAGCTTAACAAGACATGTCTGTACTTTAGACTCCCAGACACATCTCAAGCAACCACATGACTAAGGATTTAATGCACAAACAGCATTAGTCTAATATTCAGGCTATATTAAGCATAAAATGTAATATTTCCATAAGAGAGACAAGAAATCATCTGAGTTTGCAGGGATTCGCAGAACAAAAACTTAAGCTACAAAAAGAGAGCACTAGATGGAACTGCAACCATGGTCAGTGCACCAGCTACTCAATCCACCAACACACTGACTCGGTCACAGCCCCAAATCTTCTCTTTCAATCTTTCACAGCAAAACAGAAACCAAATAGCAAAAGAAGACAAACTGTCTGACGGACCAAAATGGAAAAAGGGGGTGAAGAATCAAAAGGAGTCAAGGAATCGATTCTGTTTGTGGAGATTCTAAAAAAAGAAAGAGCTGAGGAGAGAGAGCACTAGGTGCAATCGTGGTCAGCGCACCAGCTACTCAATCCACCAATGCACTGAATCACTGTTGCTTCTCTCTCAAATCTACCTAAACAAAAAAAAAAAGAAAGAATTGGGGAAGTGAACCGATTCTCTGGAATTAGATTAGACCAAAAAGGGAGCCTGATATAGTGAAGACGCACCGACAATCCAAAATACTTTAAAGGTATCGGTCTGTCTGCTTCTGTTTTTGGTCGCCCTCCATTTGTCTATCGATCTGTTTTTCTTTCTGACTCTTTAAGTATCTCTCTGCTTGTCTTACTGTAATAAGGTGGTGAGGATGCATGGGTTCAAACCACCACTGAGCTGATTCTGGACCCAAGTGCAGGATCGGAACAGAAGCCAAATAAGCAAAAGAGAACAAACTGCCCGACAGGCCAAAATGGAAAAAGGGGTTAAGAATCAAAAGGACACGAAGGAGTCAAGGAATCGATTCTGTTTGCGGGGAAAAGGAGTGTCAGGTGCGTCTGTGGTCAGCGCTCCAGCTACTCAATCCACCAGTGAACTGGCTCATAGTTGTTTCTCTCTCTCAAATCTACCTCAACAAAAATAATAAAGAAGTAGAATCAGGGAAGTGAACCTATTCTCTGGAATCAGATTAGAATAAAGCAGAAGCCTTGATGTAGTGAAGACGCACCGACAATTCAAAATGCTTTTAAAGAAAGCCTGAAATAGCACCGGCCGCCTACTTTTATTAAAAATGGCTCCGCTTTGTGCTGGTGCTTGATTGCACAGATTTGATGTGTTGATTAGCACACAGCTCCTGGGATTTGCAGTCTCGTTGGGACTACAGCGTATCCACAAGTGGAAGCGGGGGGAAGTAATCGACCCGTTATACTAATCAGGTCTGTCTTCTTGTCTCTGTCTCTATATCTGCATACAAACTATGCTATGCTGTTATGTCAGAATATTTCAATCTCATAAACCAAAAGATTATTGAAGCTTTTATTAAGTCCATGAGTGAATCAGAGGAACTTAATTTGCAATAAATGGAAAGTACCTAGTAATAATAATAATAATAATACATTTAATTTGTAACGCACTTTACATGAATATAGGACTCAAAGATAACATCATTCCAGATACACTCATAACACGTCTGTGCAGTTTTAGCAGGATAACTTGTTTTTCTTAACAGATCAGCACCTTCATACTGCAAATGTAAGCAGTGTGAGTCTGTAGGGCGTCTCTGGGGTGTCAATGAACCTGCAATGCTCAGCATCATGGAGTGAAACCAACTGTAAAAAGAAGTGCAGTTGCAGCACAAAGATCCCTCCAGGAATTAGCAAATACTCACGAAATTCAACCAAATGTCAGAGTCTGCAGGGGTCGCTTACTCAGTCTAACACTTACAGGTTGACCGGATACTTTTTTACGAATAATGAATTTAATGCTTTATAATTTAGCTTTATAATTGACTCTAATTTTATAATAAAGCAGAAGCCTCTCCGAGTCTGAACCTGCCGACAACTCATTTACACCGAGTGCCACCCACACGCTTACCTTCACACTTTTTCCTTTCTACTTATTCATGCGTTTTCTCCCCGATTGCGTTCGAGGAGGGTAAATCTGCTTACTGCACACCCCCCTCCCACTCGTGCGCAGTCCTCAAACCCCTCCTTTTCACCTGTGCCTTGGTGGATTTGCACATGAGGCACTTCGGTCTGCTACACAGCATTTAAAGACCCCACCCATTCAATCTGGTCTTTTCCCATCCAGCAGACTCGGTGGCCAATTTTATCTGCTGCAGGCACTGGCAATTGTGCCCGCTAGATGGCGCCCAGCCGTCCGGTAGCAGAGCCGAGATTCGAATCTCGGCTCTCGTGTGCTAGAGGAATATCCCGCTGTGCCATCCTTCACACTTTTATTTGTGTTGACAACATACGTTTTGAACAAAAGTTAGAAAGCTTAATGAAATGTGTTGATTAAAATAAAACACACTTTATATCTGAGCTCCTAATAAAGAAGCAGTTTTACTACAAATACTAAAGTTATGCAGATTCTGAAGAACGTTTCGATTGCAATGCCTAGCAAAACTAAAAAGCATTTTAATTACTAATTTAAGAATGCACCTTAAAAAGCAAAAACACTAATCAAAAGGCGCTCAGTGTCTGCAGCTTTTGTAAATTACTGTAATGTTCTTACCCATGGCGTAGGTGATGGTCTTCTTAATGACATGCTGCATCACAGACACAGTCTTCTCACAGGCTGTCTGTAAATCCCACAATAGTCAGTGTTGTCATTATTAAAGGCAAAGCTTAATCTCCTCCTAAACCTGATCCACACTGACATACACCGATCAACCATAACATTAAAACCACCTCCCTGTTTCTACACTCACTGTCCATTTTATCAGCTCCACTTACCATATAGAAGCACTTTGTAGTTCTACAATTACTGACTGTACTCCATCTGTTTCTCTGCATGCTTTGTTAGCCCCCTTTCATGCTGTTCTTCAATGGTCAGGACCCACACGTCCGCTTTGATCGCCACGGCAACCGCGTGTGAATGCGTCCTAACTGAACTCGCCAAGAAATACGGTATTCCAAGATCTCCGTGATTAAGAAGCTTAATGAAACAATGTAGACGTGCAGCATTATGCTGGTGCTGCTGTGGTACCATCAAAGCTCTGCAGTGTACAAACCACATTTTAGTTTTGTGCCAGTTTTAAGAATTCCCAAACTTTGGATGATTTGGGTCTTGGAAAACTTTGAGCTTTTCTTTAAAAGCTCTACAATCGGCGTCTTACTGCTGCAGACGGCAGTTTTTAAGACGGCGCTTAATGCCGCCAACCAGTGACTGGACCAAATACGACGTAGGTCAACTAGTGCTGAGGGAATCATATGAACGCTTATATGAATGGAAACGTTGTAGAATTTAAAAAGGATCATTTATAAACAGTTTTAAAAACAATACATCGACTTAAATATTGTCATCGACTAGGTCGACCAATCGCGGCAGCCCTACACAAATACAGTATTTTATAAAAGAGAAATAATAAAAGGAAACTTCATATCATGAACCCAGTATTGTTAATCTATAACATTATGGGTAGAGAGTATCGTTACATCCCTACAGCTAGGTGTTCTAACAAGCTTGGAGCCTTTTTTCCCCTTGTAACTGAACCCAGCGTCTGGAGTATTCGATGAGGGTTCTGTGTCAGTTTAATAGTCTGGCGTGAGAGATAAGAGTATTTCCGCCATGACATTGACAATACAAAGTAAAACAGAACTATCAGCAGAAGTATAAATGAGGCAAATTGTACTGACGGACATATTTACATAGAACAGCTGATGGTAACTTCCTTATGGAAAAAACAGCATGACAGTAAAACACTGTGAATTTCTGTTGATGACTGCATTTAACCCTTTAATGGTCTCACCAAGAAAATAATGTTCTCTCCTCTAACAAACAGCTGTTTGTTTGTTTGTTTGTTTATTAGGATTTAACATCATGATTTACACTTCGGTTACATTCACGACAGGAACGGTAGTTACTCATTACACAAGGTTCATCAGGTTACAAGTTAATATCGAACAGTCATGGACAATTTTGTATCTCCAGTTCACCTCACTTGCACGTCTTTGGACCGTGAGGAACCCGGAGCATTCGGAGGAAACCCACGCAGACATGGGGAGAACATGCAAACTCTACACGGACCCAGACCGCCCTACCTGAGGATCGAACCCAGGACCTTCTTGCTGAGAGGCCACCATGCCGCCCAACAAACAGCTGAGATGTTTACAAAAATAGATGAACTTTTTATGGATGATTTTTCAGCTCCAGCTTCAAGTTGACAAAGGTTAGAAAGGCTGTTTTCTTTTAACCACAGCGTCATCTACCGAGTCAACCAAGCAGTAGATACAGCCCAAACAAGATTATTTAAATAAAGCTTGGGTGGTGCAGCGGTAAAAACACACGCTGGATTGGGTTAGCTTCATTCTCCTTAATTTTTACTCTAGTATTTAGACTTAAAGTAAGATCAACCAAATAATTGAGCAGACCATTAAAGGGTTAAAAACAGGACAAACCATAAATATTAGGAGGTTTAAAGACAAGTAAAAAAAACAGATGAATTAATTCCAAATTTGTTGTCTGCAACACTTTCCAGAATGATGGTAAGACTGTGTGGTTATATTAGGGTATGACTAAAAAATGTGTGGGAACTTTCCACAGGAACCAGGTGAACAAATAACATGGTGCTGTCATGACCGGGTATAGCATCGCATTCTGTCATCAGAAAACAGTATTTAATTACCAACAACACTGCTGCACCCGATACCCTCACACCAGAACAACACACACCACCATGTCACGACAATGTTGTGGTCCTACGATGCCTCCTTTGGATGGATAAATGACTTTGCGTCATGTGTAAACAAGACGTACCTTGAGATCGTGCAGATGATGGTGCGTCCATGCTAGTAGCAGGGCAGCGAACAGGTCTCCTGTCCCCACAAACACCGCATCTACTTTAGGGATGTCCATTCTGATACGCTGCTTTTCTGTAGCGCCGTCGGCTTTCACTGAAACACAACAGCACAGACGGAACAGCAAGCATTAAAATTAAACCTGGTCTTTATTTAAACGTTTATTAAACAGGTCTCTAACACATTACAACCTCTGCAGTTTTTCCCAGCTTTTTTTTTGCCTCATCCTGTTGAGTTCCTATTAAGGATGTTTCACACAACACTTCTGTACAGCTGGTGTGTTAAATTAGTTTACAGGAAGAAGATAAATCAGACACAGAAATGCACATTGTGACTATGATTCATATTCACTATAAGGACAATAGTTTAGATATTCAGATATAACACACCCATTCTTATCATATGTATAAAATCAGGTATGTAAAGAAAATGATATGCCTCCAAATACGGAACAACGGTTTGGGAAAGGTCGCTTCACTGTTCCCCTGTTTACAAAGCGAGCTGTGTACAAAGTCTGGTGTGAGGAGACTATTCAGAGCCTTGACCTTTCACACTGTTGAAAACCATTCAGATGATTTGGCATGTTAATTGTGAACAAGACCTTTATATTTAACATTGGTGCCTGACTGAACAGACATAAAATCCCACAAGCCTTCCCAAAAGAGCCTGGTAGTGCTACCACGTTAATGCCCATGGTTTTGCAACCAGGTGTCGAACAGGCTCATTCTAAGGTGTCCTGATATTTTTGGCCATATAGTGTACGTGAACTCTCAAACTCTTAAGCTGAGCAGAAGTGGTACTGAATTATTAAATGGTTTAAACCCTACAACATCATTTATAAAGCTAAAATACACAGTCAAGTCACATTATTATGACCACCAGCTAGTAACACAGCCTGGGAGTGTCTCAGTAAGGTCCTGGTAGGTCGTCACAGGTATCTGGAGCAATGCTGACTGCAGTGCATCCCACAGCTGATGGACGGTGCCTGGGGGAGGATCCATAGAGGAAACACGATGGTTGAGATGGTGCCACAATGCTCACTGGGTTAAATCTGGGGAATTAGGGGGACAGAGTAGTACTTGGAAGTCTTAGTCATGCTCTTCCAACCAATGTCAGGCATTTCAAGCCGTGTCACATGCCGAATCGTCTTGCTGGAAGATCTGCCCCACGGAAAACATGGATTCATGGATTAGTCATGGATTCATACCCAAATCGACCACAAAAACGTTCCTCAGCTTGTGTTCTTCCAGCAGTGGTTGCAGGGTGTTTGTTCTCTTTTTTTTTGCTGAACTGTTGTCATAGGCACACGCCTGGTAGCCCCCTGGTTCATTTTGGCGATGAGCTGCTCCACTGTAGCGTGTCCGAGTGTCCCTGTGCACCTTCATAGCCAACGTTTACCTCTCACATCAACAGCTTGTGGCGCACCGCAGTTTCCACATCGCTTATTTTAAATGGTGCCACTTTCACCACAACAGCATCGAACAGTTCACAAACCGCACAGTTCCAGAATTACTGCCACCATTCGTCATACCCATGACAGCAAGAGGGATCTGCGTACATCTCGCACCTTACATACCCACCAGGCCAGCTCACGAACCATGACCTTCATGAGTTACACGCCCTGTGCGTCAAATGTAGAAAGTGATCATAATGTGACTCAGCTGTGTATATTTCTGTGAAAAACAGCCTTGCAAAGCATCCTCGTATCTAACTATCTGTACAAATGGTTTGTTTACATTATAACCGGCTTCACCTGTCCAGTTTAAAGTTTAATCACCTTGAACGTTTGCCATCAGCAGCTGTTCAAACATTAACCAGTTCTCTGTTCCAGTGTTTATGCTGGACAAACATCATTTCCATTTTAATTTACAATGGAACATTAACTGCATGAATATTAACAGCTCAAGTCTGAGATTTATTTACACGGATTAAATGTAAAAACAATAATTAACAAGCACATTACAGACAGTAAAGCGAATACAAACAAAAAGCAGTAAATACACAAACACAGATATTCAGTTTCATGTCACAATCTGGCCTGAAGTATGTGGCCACCATCCTAAATGATGGAGTTCACATGTTTTTGACACTCCCAGTACAAACAGCTGTAAAAAGAAAGGCTTGTTATTAATGTCATGCTTCATGTATTATAAATAAGCTCGTCTGTCTTTGTAAGGTAACGTTAACGAACATTGACTTTAAGTGGAGTAAGTGGAGTAAGTAAAGCCTGCAATTCTATTGATGTTCAGTTGATGTTCACATCCGTTCCAACTGTTCCCAGAGTCCCAGAGCCGTAGCAACTGCTTTGAAACCCGGTCCAGACTAGCAGATTTTAATAACTTAATTTCACATCTAATTAAATCTATTTAAAGCGTCATGGGGACACGGCTACTGTAACTCTTTGTACGTGGGCATAGACCAAACGTCTCTTCGTCGGTTGTAATCGGTCCAAAGTGCAGCAGCCCATCTAGCAGAAGGAAACGTGGTTCAATAACACCAGTCCTGGCTTCCCTTCATCGGCTCCCAGTGACATTTACTATCGATTGTAAAGTATTACTGCTGGTTTTTAAGGCCGTGCAGTGACACGGACATGGTGGTGGTGTGTCAGTGTGTGTTGTGCTGGTATGAGTGGATCAGACACAGCAGCACTGCTGGAGTTTTTAAATACCGTGTCCGCTCACTGTCCACTCTATTAGACGCTCCTACCTAGTCGGTCCACCTTGTAAATGTAAAGTCAGAGACGATCGCTCATCTATTGCTGCTGTTCCGAGTCGGTCATCTTCTAGACCTTCATCAGTGGTCACGGGACGCCGCCCACGGGGCGCTGTTGGCTGGATATTTTTGATTGGTGGACTATTCTCAAAAAACTCCAGCAGCGCTGCTGTGTCGGGCCAGCTGTAGCCTAGTGGTTAAGATACTGGCCCAGTGATCAGAAGGTTGCTGGTTCAAGCCCCACCATTGCCAGGTTGCTGCTGTTGGGTCCTTGAGCAAGGCCCTTAACCCTCAATTGCTCAGACTGTATACTGTAATTGTTCTGTAAGTCGCTTTGGATAAAGGCGTCTGCTAAATGCTGAAAAAATGTAAAAAAAAAATGTGTCTGATCCACTCATACCAGCACAACACACACTAACACACCACCACCATGTCAGTGTCACTGCAGTGCTGAGAATCATCCACCACCTAAATAATACCTGCTCTGTGGGGGTCCCGACCATTGATGAACAGCATGAAAAGGGGCTAACAAAGCATGCAGAGAAACAACTGGGCTACAGTCAGTAATTGTAGAACTACAAAGTGCTTCTATATGGTAAGTGGAGCTGATAAAATGTGTGTGTAGAAACAAGGAGGTGGTTTTAATGTTATGGCTGATCAGTGTATGTTCTATATAATTTTATTAGATCTAAACTACGTAGATTCCTTGTTCACTTCCTACTTGGTGAATAAATAAATATTTTGATTAACCACTGAACTGAACCGTTTAATCTATTTAACATTTAATCTGCATTTGTTTCCATTCAGGCCAAACTACTAGAATTACAGCATGATTAAACATGTAGCCTGAAGTGAATAAAACTGAAATGTGGTCATTTTTCAGACAAAGACGTATTTTATTTGTGGTGCTTAATTAGCATCATTCATTCTGGTGGTCATATGAGCAGAACTGGGGCACAGAAATCAACTCTAAACAAACAGCAGACAGCACAGAGCTTTCACTGTTTATCAGACAGTTAATGGTTATAAGCTGCTTGCAAGTAAGCAAGTATGCAGCTAATACACATGCAGTAGTGTGTATTACACAAAACATTACCTGATGTATTGTAACAACACCCGGTTGTTCCAACTGCCCTAACCGCCGTTTACTGTGGAACATGATACTGACGTGACTCATGGCCAAGAAAGAAACTAGTACTAGGGTTCTTCAAAAAGTTTCCGCACTTTTTTTTTCTTTTTCTTTCCAGCGTCGTACCTACTTTTTAATGCCGTCAGCAACACAATGTTTTTGGTTGAGCTCATGGTTGAGTTCATCACATAAATCTTCTTTCCCTTAAAGCTTCTTTGAGGGTCCAAAAATGTGGAAATCAGATGGAGCTAAATCAGGACTATAAGCGTCTCTCAGACACGACCGATTCCTCCTCCTACTACTACACCCTCATCGCTTATAACCACAATATAAAAGTGCAGAAACTTTTTGAAGATCCCTCGTATCTTTGTTTTGTCTTATTAAAACCGGGGAGGAGATATAAGGGAGCTGTTATCTTCTTTACTTTCTTTTATACATGCCAAAACACAGCAAAATATTAGCTATTATAGGGCAGCGGTAGCTCAGCGGTTAGGGTACAGGACTAGTAATCAGAAGGTCGCTGGTTCAACCCTCACATCTCCCAGCTTGCCACTGTTGGGCCCTTGAGCAAAACCCTCAACTGCTTACAATGTATACTATCTCAATTGTAAGTCGCTTTGGATAAAGGCGTCTCCTAAATACTGAAAATGTAAAAGTAAATGAGCTAAATTCAGCATGAGAAGGGATTTCAGACACATGCACCATATGTTTAAACCACTGGCTCTACCAGAGCTAGTTAGTTAAACTAGTCTCTGAAATGCCTCGTGTCTAATTTGCACAGAATTGATTAAAAGTGAATCGTTACAGATTTGGTGGAATCGGTAATATTTAGAAGTTTAACTGGAAACTGCATGATTTAATTTTAGGTTATCTGTGTTAATCCACACGAGGTTGGCAACGATGCTGCTCCTGCTAGATGTGACGGGACCTGGCAAGTTTGCACCAAAAATGTCCAGAACTCACTACATACGTTACTACAGACTGGACTGAATAATGAAGAACTCCAATTGCTAGTTATACCGTCAATTAAGTTCAATTTAATGTTATGCAAGTATAATTTGAGTAAATCCTATTTATTCAAATTATCCTCCAGGCCACCCCAGGAGGATGGGGGTCCCCGCTGAGTCTGGTTCCTCTCAAGGTTCTTCCTGTAATTTTTAAGGGAGTTTTTCCTCGCCACTGTCGCCCTTGGCTTGCTCAACATGGGTTTTAGGTCTGTCGGTCCTGGATTCTGTAAAGTTGCTTTAAGACGATGTCTACTGTAAAAGCTCTATACAAATGAATTTAACTTTACAATTAGCTGTGTCTGGGGGAGGGAGGTTGACAAGATTTCATTGCTGTTGAGCAATTGCTACCTCTGCTGTCTGGTCAAGTCACCTGTACGAGAAGTTAATGATTTACGACATAGTCTAGCATGGATGTATGTACCATGTACATGATAGATAGATAGATAACTTTATTAATCCCAGAGGGAAAGTCAGTTATTACAGCAGCTCCAGTACAGTAAAGCCAGATGTATTAAAGTACAGAGAATAAAAGTACAAAAGTATAAAAGTACAAGAATTAAGTACAATAAAAGTACAATAAAAGTACAAAAGTACAAGAATTAAGTACATAAGTAATGTTATACACACTATGTAATTGAATAAATAGAATAAAAAAATAGTAGTATAGAAGTATCCTGGCATTAAATATTCAGATGAGATATGTCATGTGATATACTAAGCTGTAGTAGTGTACGCCATTCTGTGGGAAAGAAGTGAAATTAGGTGACCGGTGATAGAGTTGCAGTAGGGAATTAGAAACGGCTAGATTGGGAGAAATATTAGATGCATCGCCTGGTTTAACTTGTAGCCTGAACTGAAACTAAAATGCTTCATCTGAAATATAACAGGTCCAGCTGGGCCTGGTTGCAGAATCTTGCTTAATTCTTTGTAAAAGTTTAATTTTGAAGACGATTTCCCAGACTGAAGGCAATAAAACATTGCAAAAAGAGACAATGATGTAAATTCTGAAAATGCTGATCCCCGAGTCTTCCTAGTCAGTATCTAAATTTATTAACATTTGTGAATAAATTTACAGTTGTAGCCTTGCTGTTAAGATACTGGACTAGTAATCAGAAGGTTGCTGGTTAAAGCCCCGTCACTGCCAGGTTGCTGTTGTTGGACCCTTGAGCAAGGACCTTAATCCTCAATTGCTCAGACAGTATACAATCACACTACAGCAAGTCGCTTTGGTAAAAGGCGTCCGCCGAAAATGTAAATGTATATGTGTCACTTTAGTGGGTTTTACCTGTGATTTGGCTTCCCAGGGCAACCAGGTACTGATCCCCCAATGGTGAGAGCAGATTAGAACTGGTAATGACTACAGTCTCAGGACCCATAGCATGCAGCAGGTCCATCACCTAAGAACAAAAACACAACCACACTTACACTCTTAGTGGTCACCATTACTGGCAGTCTGGCACCCTACAGTATATGGACGGAACAGTATAAGACCAGTATATGAACCTGCTCCATTTTAGTATCTTTAAATGCACAAGAGAGTTATTTTTCATCCACTATTTATTTATTCAACCGGACACCATCAATATTGATTTGTTTCAAGACCTACATTCGGATTCCATGTCGCCTTTTGTGCCAGTTTCACTGCATCTGCCCTTTGTGCCCTCTACACTGTGGGTTTCTCACAAGGACAAGGCCAACCTTGTTCTGTAAAACACTTGATCTTAAGAAAAGGAGGAATGAATTAGACTGAATAGTTGTGTTCTCTGCTGTCGCAAAAGATCCCAGTGGCTTTGTTCTCCTCACGAATAGAGATGACCTTCTGCTTCCTGCTGAAACTCCAAAGAACAAGATCCCCGGAGGCGCCCCAACTGTTGACGTGCATTTTTGGATGTGGTATCACTGAACCCCTTGTGTTTTTGTGACTAAACGTAGTTTAGGAGACCAGACAGACTCGTCTGAGATTCCTCCTGGTGTAGTGTGTGACCCCCTATCACTCATCGTTATTGGACTGGTTAATTACGGCCAATGAATACCAGCCTGTTCCCATGACTAAATACCTCGACCTCACGGCTCGCTGTCGGTGTCCTGGTTTGAACTGATAACCTGAGACTGTCTTTTCAGTATTTACTAAAAATGTAAATACTAAATACTCGGCTCTAGTTCTTGGTTAACCTTGCTCTGATCTGCTATTCCACCTCTTTGTCTCTGATGATGATGCCACATGGGGTGAATACCGCCCTGTTGTATTCCTCTCTAAAACCTCTTGCCATCTGGCTCTCACTGCAGCTGCTCTCATGCTCTCATGGTCACAGATGCAAAAAATCCCCTGTCACACCCACTTACTTCATGTGTGTCTCATCAGGTATTAAATATTATTAATATCATACAAACACAACACATGACGACTCGGAGACGCTCGGGTTATGAGATTATTTTGCGCGCCATGTCATCTGCTTGTTATGATGTGCACTAACCCAAAGAACATTAATCCTCCACCATACGTACCGACTTCTCCCTTACTCCATTTGAACCTGGTGTTCGTTTTCATGTGCATGGCACCTGCTCGAAAGTTGATGATTCTAAATTTCACTGTGGTTTCACCATTTGTTCCCTCTCGGATGATTTTCTGCTATTTAGGTCTGAACTAGCAGCCGTCATTAGAGCCTGCTGTCTTTTTAAAGATCAAGTTGCTTCTACTCTGCTAACTGTAAATGTAATGACAATGAGTCATGGCCTCCTACATTCTCATTAGTGAGTGTGACAGACTGCAGCTGGTGATTCTTCTAAGCCCATATAAATAGGGATAGTTTGCCTATACTAAACAGTACAAAGTTCTGTACAGATGTCTAAATAGTTGTGCTTAAGTCATTTCATACATTTAGGAGAGATACTGTAGCTCCTTTCTTCCTACTGCTGTTTGACTTTACAACCAGCACCGCCCCAAGCACAGACAATCACCACCACAATAATTATTTGGTTTTATATCTGCACTCATTTAAAGTAAACCTGAACCATGTGCAATACCTTTATTAAAAAACTATACTTTATTTTTTAATATCTTTTAATAGATCTTGATAGATTTCGATATTGTAATATATGTATAAATTTTTTTTATATCATTATATTTTTGAAAGCTGCTGTAACGTTGCAAATTTCCCCCTGTGGGATAATAAAAGGCTATCTTATCTTATCTTAAACTTATGGGGAACAGTTTGAGAAAGGCCCTTTCATATTCCTGTTCTAGTTCCACTGTATGCCTGTGTACCAAGCAGGGTCCATAGACATGGTTTGACGGGTTTGGTGTGATGAAACACCAGTGGCCAGAACAGAGACTTAACCTTAACCCCACTGAACACATCTGAGATGGATTAAAAACAACACTGTGCAATCCAAATGCTCTCATTCAACATCAGCCTAATTTTATTGATGCTCTTACGACACTGAACCCACTGTATTAGTAACACCATTCCTTTAAATGTGTATTATTATTGGGTATCAAATAGTGCGTTATGTTCTGTATGTGTCTGCACTGTTCGTACAGATATAAAGAGAAATACTGTATTTAAACTTTGCTACCTTACTAATCATTCTTTACCAAGAAAACTACATTACATCTCTGACATCCAGAGATGACAAGCTTATGTCAATTGCAAATACAACCTCCTTGCTCCTGTTTACTCCCATTGCTAAATGCTTAATGCAATATCGCAAACTTAGACATGAACAAAAACAGGATGCAGAACTATGCTTGCTAAATATACTAAATGTACAGTTAAGCTAAAACCAAGCATAGTAAAAGCAGAAACCCACCTCAAGTGCATCTTTCTCTGTTCTGATCGTTCTGCCTGTGAGAAGCCTTCAGAAAAATAATAAACAGTTAACAAAACAGTAGTAAAGACGATGGAAATAAAATGCAGCTTTATTTTCCACTATCAGATGGGTTTGTTTAACATGTTTTTATTCCTGTTACCAGTTCAGATTATTATGATTACATTACAACGTGTCAAACTCAAGGCCCACGTCATTTTGTGGCTCGTGAGAGCTTAAAAGACGTATGATTGTTCTAAAATATATTGTAAAATCGTACATAAACTACATCTTCCACAATGCATGTCGATTTTGTGACCCGTGAAGTGACTGTATCCCGCCACTAGATGGCTGCGTTTCCACATCAGCGATTAACTGAGGCAGTTTTCCAACAAGTGATGCTGAGAAATATTTACAAATAATCCCGAATTGTCCAAGAAGAGAAAATTGAAGCAGAAGGAGGAAATTTTATGAAAGATGTGAAAGTGAAAACAAGTTTGTGCTTCAAGAAGAGAAAGCCGTACGTCTTGTGTGTTATGAGGCCGTGATGGTGGTAAAGGAGGACAATTATAGATATAAAATATAAATTTGGCATTTTGACACCAAACACAGAGCTAAGTATGCTAGATCACAGCAGGATACATCACAATCGGCTCTTTTTAAGGGCCACCGTAATGCTGACGTGGCCCTCGGTGAAAATGAGTTTGACACCCCTGATCTACAAATACAGTGAACACAAGAAACATTAAGTCTTTAAATTTGTGCACACTTTATTGTGTTGTGGACTTGATTTTGAATGGATATAATTGCCATTTTCACACATAATACAAACTACATTTGCAGAACAGTTTGAACATTGTGTAAAAGCTCTGTTTTCTGTGGTCACATGGGACACAAGGCATGATGAAATGCCGAAAGGGTTTTGAAATGCAATGTAGGGACCATTGTCAAAAAAAGTCGTAGATCTTCGTGCATACTTCAAAAAACATCCAGAAATGAATCAAGACAACTCACTGGAGAGTTCTGAAGTGGCCAGCAATGAGTCCAGTTCTAACTCCCATCAAATACCTCAGGACAGATCTCAGAATTGCAGTTGGGAGGAAGCAGCCTTCAGATCTGAGGCTGATATTAACCCTGATATTAAGTCGTCCAGTCCATTTCTGGACTTCTGTGTGGAATGTCATTATTTATTACATATTTATTCATTTTCCCCTATTACCACCAGTTTATTCTGGTCAGGGCATCCCTAAAACCAATGGCACAATGCCACAAAACACCCAGAACAGGGTGCTAATACATCGTTGGGCCTCATCCACCGACCCCCAACACACACACCCTCAGACATAGCTAATCATGTCTGTATGTAGGTCAGTAAAAACGCTGGGGATTAAAACCTTATTATAATTTACCACTGTGCCACCCGAGCACCCAAATGGCAATTATATCCATTCCAAATTAAATCCACAGCACAATACAATCCAATTCTGAATCCACTGCATAGTACATATTAAAATACAGGTAAATTACAATAACTAAAGTGCTTCCAGAGTAAGAACATAAGTACACTTACTCCGCCTCAAACTGGTTGGGTGTAATGATGTCACAAATTGGTACCACTTTATCCCTATACACGGGCAGCAATCCTTCTGGAACGTACTTTAACCCGAAACACGATTATTTACATTAATTACACGCATCTCAATGCAGATAATCAACACACAAGTAAATAATAAATGAATGAATGAAGTTGCTCCTCACCATTGCTCCATTATCTCCCAGTACTGGATCACAAACTAGAAGAGAAGAACAAGTAACATGCACTGGTATGGACATTAATAATTACATGTTCTTTAGTAAGATGCAGCAAACAAACACATCTGACATGACTTCAGAAGGACCTACTTCTACATACATACAATGTTTGGCCAGTAGCGTAAACAATAATAAATAGAAGTTAGTTCTTTTGCAATCCAATACAGAATCATTGCCTGTAAGTAATACATGTTTATATTCTCAGGTGTTTGTAAATGTTTAACGAGTTTGTTACAGCGTTTCAGTTACGAATTTACCGTAATTCCGTAATTAAATACGGTTGTTACCCTTACTATAGCAATTAGTATTTTTACACAAAGTGCTATCTCATTAGTGCTATTTAACGTTTGGTTAAATTTCATATTGTACTAGATGTAACACTTAACTACAGCTGTGTGCCTGTACTTGTACTGTATTAAGTTTTTTTTATTGTTTTTATTGTTTGTATTTTGTAGTTTTACTCCATTCTGATGCACACAGTGTATCACACAGTTGGAAAGCAAATAAAACCGGCATAACTGTATTTCAGAGGGAGCTGTCTGCCTGTCTGTCTAGCTGAGAAAGGGGAAAAACTCTTAGCAAGGGCAGAACAATAGGGCTGGGTATCGCCACTAATTTCCTGGATCGATTCGATTCCGATTCACAAGGTCCCGATTCGATTCGATCTTCGATTTTCGATTCAACACATTTAGGCATATTTGTGTTACATTAACAGGTTTTGTTTAAATATGAACAGATGTTCAGAGAACGAATGTGATAATTGTACAAAGAACACTCATTATTAAAAATATTTGTGTATTTTGTTTACATAAATAATTAATCCACAACAGAAAACAGTAACATTCATTTTTTATTATTATTTTATATGTCTGACACGCTACAACAGTGTAAATGTAATGTGAACATACACCTGGCTGTTGAACAGCTTATGCCAAGTTTACACTACACGACACTCTGATTAACACCTGGTCGCTGTAATGTTCACACTACACGACTGATCGGCGATGGGGGTTTTTACACTACACCATCTATCACCAGGGGGAATCACAGGCGAGCTTCTCTGCTCTCCAAAACTACGTTTTGTCACGAAAACACACGTGAGAAGTGATGAAAGGTTTAATGATACCACGTCCAAACATGCACATCAACAAGTAGCGAGAGATCAAAGTTTGTGCGCTGATGAAATAAATGAATCTGAGTGGATTTGGCAACACGAGCAGCATGGCTTGTTCTATAGTGAGTTGGAGGTTAATAAATATTTTGTTTTGTAGAGAACGATCGGGTCAGAAATACTGTAAAACTCGTGTGTGCTGATGTATTCTGATAGAAACTATATTGCGCTCCACCACCTGTTTACAACCTCGCCCCCGTGTTTCCCCTCGCTGTTTCTCACATCGATTGAGAGCCGAGTTTTGATCGCAGAGCGAACACCGAGTTCCTCCCGAATCCAGCACCGACCCGTCGCCGAGCGAAAATCAGTGCAGAAAGTTGTGTAGTGGTCATAACCTGAGCTTCTGCCATGCTGAACTGATGTGCAGGTCAGATCTCGTTGCATGAAAAAACACTGGCTGGTCACGCGAAATTAAAGGGGGTAACAGATTTCCGTGTGCGCCGTAAAAAGGGGCGTATTTAAAAGATCGATCTCGCGTTTATATGAATCGATATCGGATCGTTCAAATAAAGATCGATTCGAATCGAAAAATCGATTTTATAAACCCACCCCTACAGAACAATCGTCTTAAGATACACTGTAAAATCCTACATAAACTGCATCTCCCACAATGCATGCCGATTCTGTGACCTGCAAAGTGACCGCATCCTGCATCCCACGACTAGATGATGTTGAGAAATATTTACAGATAATCCAAAAATGTACAAAAAGAGAAAACTAAAGCAGAAAGAGGAAATTTAATAAAAGATGTGAAAGTGAAAACTTTGTTTGTGCTTCAGGAAGAGAAACCGGTGCATCTGTCTGTGGTAAAAGAGTACAATATTAATGTAGATATACATTATAAATATACAGTATACATTTGACATTTTGACACCAAACACAGAATTTAACCTCCAAGAAAAACAACAAATTGTCCAAGAATTAAAAGACAGAGAGCAATCACATCAGGATACAATACAATCGGCTCTCTGAGGGCCACCGTAATGCTGATGTGGCCCTTGGTGAAAATGAGTTTGACACCCCTGACCTACACTATATGGTGCATCAACATACCGACACTTCTCATGGTTACAATTAATTGATGTATAATTTAGTAGCTTTAGATTTTGTGGTCCAGTTGCTTTCCTGATACTGTATTAGCAAACCGAAACACTGTGATTCTCTGTTTCAGAGTACTGCATTATAATTTCCTGCCATAGTACTCCACCAAAATGTAAATAATTAAAGTTTTTCTCTGTAAAATAAAACAAAAAGTGTATTATATGTGTGATTTTGGATACGTTCTTTAAAATTCACAGCATTTTAATGGTCTACCTATTGAACACAGAGGGACGCTGTGTTTAATCTGTGAACTGGAGTAAATATTGGTTTGTACCGTATACAAGGTTGGGGTTGGCTGTCTTCAGCTCATTTATGATGTCCACCACCATCTCCAGAAACGAAACATCCCGAGAATAACCTAATCAGAAGGAGACAGGGTTCAAGTGATGAGAACAATAGTACAATGAGAATTGTATTTCCATTTGGTGTTTCCACTGACGATTGTATGGCAAATGTCATTGTTATTGTCGTGTTCCTTTATGATAAAATAGGCGTCTGATTCAAACCTATTGTTACTAGCCACATTTATACAAATCTTAAGTCGTAAAGAGCGTTTACTATACAGAATATGGGCAAAAGTATGTAGACACGGAACATGAGCTTGTTGGACCGACTTTAAAACCGAAGTATTTAAAATGGACTTGGTCTCCATCTAGTGGTCATAAATGCTTCCACTCTTCTGTGTAAGCTTTGCACAAATGTTTAGGTGTGTCTGTGAAATAAAAGAGCTTTTGTGTGGTTAGACACTGTTGGATAAAAAGGCTTGGCTTGCAGATGGCATTCCAATTAATCCCAACTGTGTTTAATGGGGTTAAAGTCAGGACTTCTTGCAAGCCTCTGAAGTTCCTTCACACCACACCTAAAACTCAAGAATTAACAGCGATGTCCAAATACTGGCTATATAGTGCATGTGAAAATAGGATAGGGGGCTGAATACTTTGTCAGGGACTATACAGTACATGACTAACCAGATAAGATGTAAGAACACTCATCAGCTTCTGTTGTTAGACCTTATCGCACAATAAACAATGAGCTATAATTACCTCTTAGCAAAAAGTGAAATATATATGTTAAACAAAAACTACACATAGCACGTTCTAATTTACTTGCTTAAATAATATTTAAGCAAAAACAAAACTATTAAAACAGTTCACTATGTCACGTTAAGAATAATATGCACTGCTTACTTCAACAACAGTTTTCAAAGACCTAATCAGAGCTACCAAATTTAAATCCAAAACCAAAGTAAATTGTTGGGCATAAAATGTTTATTTACTGATGTCAGTATAATTTATCATACTATCCTAATTTAAACATGCATGTTAAACAACTTTGTAGAGCTAATACAGTTCAACTTGGGACTCCAACACATTTGATTCTGTCCATGTGAACCAATCTGAAGATGAGGATTTAATAAATAATAAACCATACATGTCAGGAAAATGTAAGACTGCTTACAAGTGAACAGTGTGTTTATTCCTTTACCTGTAAGAACGTAGTCATAATGGTTGACTTTGTTAAGTTTAATCCCCTCATAAAGAATGTGCAGCTCATCAGCCGTCAGAACTTGGCCTTTCCAGTGTTCATAACCTGCCAAAGAAAAACGAAGACAGATGCTTAGTAAGCATCAGGCTATAATATTGCATTAAAGTACTGTGCATTTATTTGGATGCAAGATATTTAACTGGATGCCAGTAAAGCCACTCACATGTGGTCAAACTGGGTGACAAGATTACAAAATGATTACCATGATTACATGACCTAAATATACATAAATTTCTAGCTAAGCATCCCATTACAAACCCGTAATAAAATAAACATCTAAATGTCACATTATACAACAAAACTAAAGATGCCTGAGATCGTTTATTTATTTATTAAGTTGGCAGATAATTATCATGTCAGTCTATCATTAAAACCACCTCCTTGTTTCTACACTCACTGTCCATTTTATCAGCTCCACTTACCATATAGAAGCACTTTGTAGTTCTACAATTACTGACTGTAGTCCATCTGTGTCTCTGCATGCTTTGTTAGCCCCCTTTCATGCTGTTCTTTAATGGTCAGGACCACCACAGGACCACCACAGAGCAGGAATTATTTAGGTGGTGGATCGTTCTCAGCACTGCAGTGACACTGACATGGTGGTGGTGTGTTAGTGTGTGTTGTGCTGGTATGAGTGGATCAGACACAGCAGCGCTGCTGGAGTTTTTAAATACCGTGTCCACTCACTGTCCACACTATTAGACACTCCTACCTAGTTGCTCCACCTTGTAGATGTAAAGTCAGAGACGATCGCTTATCTATTGCTGCTGTTGGAGTCGGTCATCTTCTAGACCTTCATCAGTGGTCACAGGACGCTGCTGGCTGGATATTTTTGGTTGGTGGACTATTCTCAGTGTTTAAAAACTCCAGCAGCGCTGCTGTGTCTGATTCACTCATACCAGCACAACACACACTAACACACCACCACCATGTCAGGGTCACTGCAGTGCTGACAATGATCGACCACCTAAATAATATCTGTGGGGGTCCTGACCAATTGAAGAACAGCATGAAAGGGGGCTAACAAAGCATGCAGAGATACAGATGGACTACAGTCAGTAATTGTAGAACGTAGGTGTATATGGTAAGTGGAGCTGATAAAATGGACAGTGAGTGTATAAACAAGGAGGTGGTTTTAATGTCATTTATAAACAATTTTAAAGATATTTGGGACTGTTTTCATTTTGTCAAGCCAAATGAGATTTTTTATTTAGCTTTACAAAATGTTCCGCTGTGCCTCTTTACTTCTCCTCTTTATTCCTCTTTACTACAGTTTACTACACGTCACCTCGTCTAACAGAAAGTTAAGAACCTCTGATCACTGTGTTACACCGAGAAATCTCCAGGCTTTCCAAAGTTCCCTTCAGTTCCACCCTCCAAACATTTCCAAAACACAGATTAAAAACAGTAGGTGGTTGGTTTCAGGCTTCTTGGTGAAAGTTTACACCACACATCACCCACCCAGACTGGAAGGTATTATGTCATAAAGTAAACTTTAATAATTCAACAGCAAAATGAAGAAAAAAAAGAGAAAGAAAGAGAAAAAGGTTTAGCTCTTGGCAAAGAATTAAGTGCATATGTAATACAAAACCTACACATAGCTCTCATTCACCTGCACGTCTTTGAACCGTAGGAGGAAACCGGAGCACCCGGAGGAAACCCAAACAGACACGGGGAGAACATGCAAACTCCGCACAGAAAGCACCCAGACCACTCCACCTGGGAATAGAACTCAGGACCTTCTTGCTGTGAAGCAACATTGCTACCCACCGAGCTACCATGCCACCCAACTTGTTTTAATAAATCACATAAACCAACCACATAGTGTGAATAAACATAGTGTGGGCAGTTGTAGTCTAGTGGTTAAGGTACTGGACTAGTAATAGAAAGGTCACTGGTTCAAGTCCCACCACTGCAAGGTTTCCACTGTTGGGCCCTTGAGCAAGGCCCTTGACCCACATTTACTTAGACTCGATAGAGAATGAGAGCTATAACACATGTTTAATCCTGTGATTCCCTGAAACAACAGGGCTGCCATCCATTCTGAAATTATCAACATTATTTACTGCCTTAAGATTCGTCCGACAGTGTAAAACATGTCAGGTAGAGCAACCGAAAGAGTAGCCACTGATGCAGCGCTGCTTTCACATCATCATCACATGAAAATCTTCTTCCTCTTAAAGCTTCTTTGAGCATCCAAAAAGGTGGAAATCAGATGGAGCTAAATCCGGACTATAAGCGTCTCTCAGACACGACTGATTACTTCTCCTCCTATTATACCCTCACCGCTTATAACCACAATATAAAAGTGCTGGGGATCTTCAAAAAGTTCAGCACAGAACATATATATATATATATATATATATATATATACACACATATATACACACACATATATATATAGACGCACAGTCATGCCAGGTAAGAATGCCAAAGGGATTCCGCATTGGTGCTGCAATTGCGACCTCTGCTGGCTGGTCAATGTCGCCTACACAGAAACTGAGAATTATGGAGATCAGTGCGTGACTCTCTGTACGCCATACAGATCCCTGTGTAACCCTACTTGTGCAGGTGAAAACGTGCAGCCGGCAACTGCACACAGGTTGAAGGAAGGTAGCTTAGTAGGGGGAGCTTAGTGGTTAAGATATTGGACTAGTTATCATAAGGTTGCTAGTTCAAGCCTCACCACCACTGTTGGGCCCCTGAGTGAGGTCCTTAACCCTCAACTGAGGGTGCTCGTAACCCATGATAGCATTAAAGGGTCACAGAAATAAAGCTTCAAAAGATTTAAAATATACAGGAATGCGGAGAGAACACACAGCCAGCTTTAAAGCAGAAAAATATCCCAAGATCCACTGGCACACGGCCCAGGATACAAAAAGAAAAGGTGAGAGAGGGTGAAAATGAACAAAAGGCTGCAGAGGAGGTGTGAGGGTAAAGGAGGACATGCTGTAGTTAATATGAGAAGCACAGAAAAGGGGACAAACAGGCCCCTGTTGTGCTGTAGGGGCCCGCAGAGATTTGGCAGAGGATTCGATTCCACAGCAGAGCTCAGAGAACCAAGTGCACCGAGTTTGTTTATATTCGGGTCACTAATGCATAATGGGTTTTATCATTTTAAAATGATGATTTATCATTTATTTTTTATGCATAAAGCATTTTTGTATATTTGTTTAACAGCTTTTAAACTTATATTACATATTGTAAACAAAATAATCAGTTTAATCACTAAGAAAACATTTGCAGTGTTTAGCAGAAGCTTATATTCAAAGCAACTTACACTTGTTACTGAGCACACTGCAAGTGAATACGGATTAAGGGCCTAGCTCAGGGACTTTAACGTGGGAACTTGGCAGTGGTGGGGCTTGAACTAACAAACTTTGTATCACAAGTCCTGTACCTTAACAGCCAACTTCAGTACATCTACAGTGCATCATAAATGACTTCAAAAGATCATTTTTAATATTTTATAGACATTGCCATAGCTAAAACAGATTTAAACCCAGTATTTATAACACTTAACAAACAACCACAATTGTAGACAGTGTTGACTTGCTGACAATGCTCTACAAAGCCTCCTGATCTATGTATTTTGTAAGCTTTTTCATAATGATTAACATTAGTGTTTGATGTTTAACAAAAGTGTTGTGATGTAGGTGTTACAAAGCAGCACGGTTCCTTGGGTGAAACGGTTCAAACTCTCACAAAAGCATGCAGAAGGTGAACTAGCTGTAAAGAATTTCATTTTGCATCAAACCTTTAAATGTTTAATACGTAAAATTATGACATTTTATTCAGACATTTCATTCTAAATTATGCTTTTTATAAGTTTAACCATCATATACGGTCAGATAGTTGCACCACCTGACATTTTTGGAAATAAACGTGTTTCCATAAAATTAAATAAACCTTGTTTATTAGTTTTTATAACGCTCACATTTTGTAATATTCACTGCTTGTCTTGTTTTATACATACACCGATCAGCCATAACATTAAAACCACCTCCTTGTGTCTACACTCACTGTCCATTTTATCAGCTCCACCTTCCATATAGAAGCGCTTGAGTAGATCAGACACAGCAGCGCTGCTGGAGTTTTTAAAGACCCCACTGTCACTGCTGGACTGAGAATAGTCCACCAACCAAAAATATCTAGCCAACAGCGCCCCCTGGGCGGCGTCCTGTGACCACTGATGAAGGTCTAGAAGATGACCGACTCAAACAGCAGCAATAGATGAGCGATCGTCTCTGACTTTACATCTACAAGGTGGAGCAACTAGGTAGGAGCGTCTAATAGAGTGGACAGTGAGTGGACACGGTATTTAAAAACTCCAGCAGCGCTGCTGTGTCTGATCCACTCATACCAGCACAACACACACTAACACACCACCACCATGTCAGTGTCACTGCAGTGCTGAGAATGATCCACCACCTAAATAATTCCTGCTCTGTGGGGGTCCTGACCGTTGAAGAACAGCATAAAAGGGGGCTAACAAAGCATGCAGAGAAACAGATGGACTACAGTCAGTAATTGTAGAACTACAAAGTGCTTCTATATGGTAAGTGGAGCTGATAAAATGGACAGTGAGTGTAGAAACCAGGAGGTGGTTTTAATGTTATGGCTGATCAGTGTATATTTTGAGTCTTATATTATTGAGGAATTTGAGGTATAAGAAAATGGAATGTTGGTCCGTATTTAATTGCTGTAAAGATAAAAAATATAATAGAAAATGCACATCATGACAATGATCCATGTACACAATAACATCAAACTGCATCACAGATTGGCCAAAATTAAAACAATAAATATGAGGATTGGCATTTATGAATTTTATACATTTATTAATGTTAATAGCATATGTATTATCTGTGTATTATCAATTATCCTCACTGTTTAAATGATCACATAAAACAGTCAGATATCAACTGAGCACTATTAATAATCAGATTATTATTATGCATATAAAAGCATTCAGCCTTAAACGTGTCCTGTAATATCAGGTAAATCTAAAGTAATATAACACTGGGTTAATATTCAGCTCGTCTATAGTAATCTTTCAGCGTAAATGAACATGCACCAGAGTGAACTTTGTCTTCATTTAAACTTTGTCAGCTCCCTTTCCCAAATACTAATCTCACTCAGGTTAAATAGTGACTTACTAACCTACATTAGGTCAGTGTAATAGTATTACTAAAGTCCAAATAAAGACTGCATTGTTTTTCTAGTAAATACACAGCCACTCAATCAGTCCCTGAACAGCTCCATACATAAACTATAGCTGTCACTCAAACTCAGATCTAGAAGGCCATGGAGCTACAAAGATATTTGTTTTCGTATTAAGTATATTTACTTAATAGACTATTAAGAAGAGCTGAAGTGCAAACATGCAGACACAAGCACTGGGACGAGACGTTTTACAGACGTTGTTCCCAGTTAATTAAAAACAAAACTGAAATAGGTGAAAACTGTGATGACTCAGAAATACACAAACCTAGGGAATACTGTAAGTGGTATTATAAATACCATGATATAAACATGGTATTAAAAGTTTTCATTCAGGCCTGGGTAAATGATGCTATACTGCAATACTTGTTAAGCAAAGCTAAAAGCACAATATTTAGATTTGCTGTGGTTCTGGTGATTAATCAGCAACAAAACAGTGGGGGCACATTATTTAAAATTAATGATCTTGTGCATTTATTAGACATTCACATAGAACTAATGTAACAAGTAGGGACGTCCTGGTCCAGGGTTGATACTGGTCTAAAATTTCACACCTAAACCTTTGCATAAATCCTTGCTGCAGGGATATTGCTATCAGATAAACCAAATCCCAAAGATTCAATGCTGATATCACAACAGGAAAATGTTCAATCAGGGATTTGACAGTAGTTAAAAGACGTAATAAAAATAAAAACAACAGTAGAATGTATATTGATGTTGTTATATTGAAACATCACTACGCTCATATAGCCTACATTTGAAAAATGCATTAGATGGGTTCCCCCTGGTTCCTCTAGTATCCACTCACTGATTGTTTATTCCGAATCGGTCAGTCAAGCTTGTCACGTCTACAGCCAGTCCAGAATGCAGCTGAGAGGCTCCTGACCGGTACCAAGAAAAGGGAGAGCATTACCCCCATACTTGCGTCATTGCATTGGTTACAGGTAAAATATAGGATAGAATTTAAAGTTCTATTATTTGTTTTTAAGGCTTTATACGGCTTGGCTCCGAGCTATATTGCTGACCTTCTTTGTGTTCACTCCACTCCACGAGCTCTACGATCTTCTAACCAGCTGCTCTTAGCTATTCCATGTTCTCAAATGAGGTTCAAGGGTGACGGGGCCTTTTCTGTAGCTGCCCCAAGACTCTGTCTTCCACTTTTCAAAAAGGAGTCCCACACAATAGATGCCTTTAAGTCAAATTTAAAAACTCATTTGTTTTCTTTGGCATTTGAGTCCTCTTACTGAATAAGTTTTTAATATGTGTTGGGTTGTCATAGCCATCTATGTTTAAGTGGTTTTATTTGACTTATATGTTGGTGCATATGTATGTTAATTATTTATTAAATGTTGCGTAGATGAGTGGTATTTATACTTGATTTTAATGTACAGCACTTTGGTTGACACACGCTGTCTTTTAAATGTTCTATAGAAATAAAGGTGACTTGACTAATTTAATTCATCCAACTATCTTCCAGGCTGCCTAAAATCTAGTTCCTCTTCAATTGTGGAGTTCTTCTGTGCCTCTGTTGCCTTATGCTTGCTCATCAGGGTTTTTTTGGATCTTGATTATGTAAAGTTAAAAGTGCTATACATATACATTTGACCTGAGCTCCCAAAAAATGCCAGTAGGTGTATTAGTCACTATTACTTGTTCCTAGATGTGAGAGAGTAAGTGTGTGTGTGTGGGTTAGTGCTGCCCTGTCATGCGATGGATTGGAACCCTGTCCAGAGTTTCAGGGTGGCGCCTGACCAGGGTCGCGGTAAATAAATGATTTACCTGTGTGATTGGAGAACTGTACTGAGTTTATCGAATCCACTTCAAATCCCAGGACCTGCCAATCAAAATAACACACGTGTCAGAGCCTCAACATTCATTCATTCACTCCCATCAAGTGCCAACCCAGTTTTAATACAGATTGAACTCATTTTGCCTTCTACAGTAGATCAGCATCAGACAAGAACATCCAGATCCTCGTTTAAACATGACTTTTATCTTACCTGCAGAGGAAAGGTGGCTGATTTGTTTCCTACATATCCTCTAACCACATGACTCTGTATTGACAGCACTCGACAGTCCATGCTGAAGTCAGTTCACACTGTTAGTAGTAAAAATACTCCTGCAGATTTGCACCTATTCAAACTAAATCAACTAAATTCGGACTCACTTCTGTTGCTCAAACACATGAGCAGGATTCACTCTGATTTAACCGGTACTGCAACACGTCTGTAAATGTTTACTGGATTTGTTACTACGCTCGCGTCTTCAGCCAATCACGACACGGGGCGGGACACCATTCAGCCAATCAGATTCCGTTTCTTTAAAAGAGAGGCTGTACGTACTGTCGTTAAGCGACACAATTGAGCAAAAAGTAAATTTTATTTATCTTATTATATTCATAAGTCTGTGTACATTCACTTGAAAGTTGCATACAGAATAACTGAACACATATATTTGAAATGTACTTGTATACGGTTTACAGTTTAATGTATGCAAAATGTAAATGTAAATGTAATGTACTGGATGTTCAGAAATAACCGATTGGCATTCGACTCATTTCGAGTGAGTCAAATAAAAGAGTCGACTCCGCCGACTCCAAAATGGCTCTCTAGGTTTTGATTACAGCCAAAAGAAGTAATTTTACCGATCACTGTGTCTATTATTCACTTAATATTTATATCATGTTTATAACAACAAAAACACACTGTTATCCAAAATACATTCAACCTTCATTACTTTCCAAATACATACTTCTTTCATTTCCTTCGGGATCAATAAAGTATCCATCCATCTATTTGTCTATCTAATCTGTATGTCTGTCTCATCTGACTATCTAGCTACCCAGCTAACAGGGAACGTTCCCACAACTTTCACTAACGTTATGTAAAAGTTATCCTAATGTTATGAGCAAACGTTCTCACAATAACATTAACAGAATGTTCTATAAACGTTACGTGACCTTGATAAATATTCTGTTCAATGTGTAACGTTATATGAACGTTCTTTTAACGTTTTTGTTTAAACAAAAATTTAAATGAATATGTGTGTGTATATATATATATAAAGTATATATATATCATATATGATATATATGGGTATGTGGTCATAAGATGCACCACTGTAAGACTGAATTCATTGCTTCCTACTGAACAGTTTTGCTTGATATAATATTTGCTTTAATAATATATTTTAGATAAATCATTATTTCTCCAAAATGTCCTCATTGGATTTCATAAAAACTGCATTAAAAAACTGCGGTCATCAAAACCCATCCAAACAGGACAAATAATACATGACATATCATTCAGTTAAATGACTTTATAGCCTTTTATTATGTCTATTCTGCACAAAGCTCTCTTCTTTACACAGCACGTCAGTCTCCATCTGCGGACAGACACCTCGTTCTGCACATGCGCACTTGACTTGAGACCGTTATTTTAACCAACCGTCTCTGCCTCCACACAGAACTTTAGGCGAAATACAAATGTCGTGTTTTCAGTTCTTTATTTCTTTATTCATAACTTCATTAGCATTTAAAGTATTCGGCATATTATTAACCTATTATTAACCTATTATTAATATACAAGGCATATTATTAACAAGTTGTATTTTATCAAGTGTAACCCACATTACATACTACAACTCTTATACTGACACTTTTACCCTTTATTACATAATAAAAACAGATTTTTATTCATAACTTCAATAGCATTTAAAGTATTCAGCATACCAATAACTTCAATAGCTTTTAAAGTATTCAGCATATTAATAACCTCAATAGCTTTTAAAATATTCATGAAATTGCTCAAAAACAAGTTGTATTTTATCAAGTGTAACCTACATTACATACTACAACTCTTACACTGACACTTTTACCTGGTGGACCAAAAAGTTTTTTCACTAAATTAGTTTGTTTTTCCACCGTGTCAAATAATTTAGGTCTTTCACCATCTACTGTACATAATAGTGTTAAAAGATTCAAGGTATCTTGCAAGATTTCAGTCTGTGAAGGGCAAGACCAGAAAACCACCAAAAAAGTGACCTTCTAGCCCTCAGAGGGCACTGCATGAGAAATCGTCATGCTACTGACACATAGGTTGAGTATTTCAAAAAAACGTTGTCACTTAACACAGTCCATCACTATACCTAGAAATCCAAGCTAAAACTCAAAAAGACTTTGCCACCGAGATCTCTAGGCCCAAGCTCATTTTAGATGTGCAGATGAGCTGTGGTCAGTTTCGTCTATGTTTCAGCACATTTTGGTTAAATACATGAGTAGGACCAGCCAGACTGTTATCAGCAAAAGGTGCAAACGGCAACATCTGAAATGGTATGGGGAAATTTCCGAAACATGTGATTTTGATCATTACACAAACCTTCCTGTCTTGTTTCCCTGGTATGTTATACTGATATCAAATTAGGAACTTGCATATACTCACAAAAATGAATAAAGATAAAAATAAAATAAATACAGATTTCTGTTGTTATTTGCATTCATCTAGTGTCCAAACTTTTTCTGAATTGGGTTTTCTTTAACCAGTTAACATTGCTTACACCTTGTTTGCTGTAAAATAACACCTTTACTTACACAAATTACAGACCCACAATTTTAATGCACACAATTTTCTTCTTGTGTAAAATGGTCCACCAGGTACAACAGCCTTAAGAGAAAGTTGTAACCCATGAAATAAACTGGCATAATACCTAATGATCCATCATCTGGGTGGGGAAAAAAACCCAGTTTAAACCCAGAGTGTAACCAAAAGCTCAAGCCTAGTACCCAAACACACATATACGTTTAGCAGCACAGAAAAGACTGTTCCAGTGTAACAATAACCCCTCCTGCCTCTACCCTGACTCCTATCATTTTTTTTACATCAGATTTCAGACATGGTGTGCCTTTACAGGGACAAACGTTTATAAAAACAAAACAGATGTTTTTCACTGTACTTTTAGACATGCACTGTACTCTTGTGCCACGGATCATTAATAACAATGTCTTTTATATATTATACTGAATATACAGTGCTGCGATATGACCTTTCTGATTACAGGCACAGCAAGTGAAGCCCCTCAGCTGCAAGATTATAAGAAATTAACCCAACTGCAGGATACCGTTGATAAAGAGGCAAAAAACAAAAGCAAAAACAATAACTACAATAATAAGTGGCCAAACCAAAACAATTAAAACAAAAGAGAACCTAACCAAAATCCTTAGCCCAAAGATAAGATAGAATAGGGAATCGAGCATGTAAGTCGGAGTAGGGGACACCACACTCCACGCACTAACCCAGGAAGAACGTGGTCATGCACTTATCCCACAAGAGCATAATCAGCACAGCTTACCAACAATACCAGCTACTCAATCCACTCGCCAGTGGCAACCCAAGCGCCCAAGGAAGAACAAAGGCACAGAACCTTGATAAAACCGCTTTTGCCATTTACATTTTTCAATACAGAATACAGTGAAACTAGTAGTGTTATATCAGATTTATATTTTATATATACTGTATATATCACTAAATGGAATAGAAAAGAACACTTTTATTTGTCATATTTAAATATACACGTGTACAGTACAATTAAATTCTTTGTTTGGAAGCTCAGTTAAAGCTTGTTTGGAAGTAGGGGTCAGAGCGCAGGGTCAGACACCCCAGGAGCTGAGAGTTAAGGGGCGTTGCTCAAGGGCCCAACAATTCGGGATTCAGAATCGGAATCAGTTTTATTCACCAAGTATGTTCACACACAAAGTGACTTACAGTACTGTGACAGTATACTGTGTAAGCAGTTGAGAGTTAAGGGCCTTGATCAAGGGCCCAACAGTGACAACCGGGCAGTCATTTTGATTACTAGTCCAGTACCACTAGGCTAGAACTGCCCAACAGAAATAAACAAAGGTTATAGTGCCTCAGATTCAGATATCACACCATGGTTTGTTTGTGCTAACAGCCACTGGTATAGAGATACAGAAGTAAAGATAATACTGACAATGTGTATGAACCAACCAGCCAGAGTTTTATACACAGACGTAAATCGTCTATCTGTGCTGCATGTGTCCTAAATGTACCCAAGAGCAGAGCAATGAGTATCAAGAGGGAATCAGAAACGGGTGAGACGGTATATAAGGAAAGATAAAGAAAAGAACACAGACAGATTACTCGTTATATCAGGAAATTACAGGAACCTTTTAAGAAGGGTTGTGAATATGGCACGGTGGCTCACCCGGACACTACATGGGATTTTATGGAACTGATGCTGCTGTCATGTATTTACACATGATATTTGTGTGTTTACTCATGCTGATCTGTGTGAGGTGTGAAGATTCGGATACAGACGATGACCAAGCAAGCCGATTCTCGTGGCTGCTGTCAATGAAAGAATCGAAGCTGGAAGAAAAAGGTTCGATTAATTTCAATTAAACTGAAATATATATTGTTCCTCAGCACTTTTGATGATGTTAGTTGTCAGGGTCCGGACCAAGAGGTCAGAAAAACTGTAGATTAATCATTAAGGTTTCAAGTAATTAAACAACACCACAATTTCTTTGGCACCTTGTTAGAACAATAAAAAAAATAAATGCCTTACTTAAAAATAGACAATATTTGGCTACACATCAAGGAATTTAATGTTTATTTATTAGGATTTTACCGTCAATTTTGTATCTCCAGTTCACCTCACTTGCATGTTTTTTGGACTGTGGAAGGAAACCCACACAGTAGGGGGAGAACATGCAAACCCCACACAGAAAGGACCCGGGCCACCCCACCTGGGGATCGAACCCAGGACCTTCTTGCTGTGAGGCGATAGTGCTACCCACTTAGCTATCGTTTTCGAAGATGTAACCAGAGCTTTAATTTTCTGGTAAACAGTGAACCAATAAAGAACCAGACGTGGAATCTCAGTTCTGATAAACATTCAATGTTCTCAGCTTCTACAAAGCCAATAGCAGCAAAAATACCAGATAAATGGATAAAGATTACTGTCCTCTTTCTGATTGCTTCCGTTTTTGCATTTTGATCACAATCATTGATTTTAGCTCATAACAAAAAAACAAAATATAACAAAAAGAGAAATTGAGAAACAAAACTACAACACACTTTCATTTATTCACTGTCTGTTTGAAGACCACTTTGTCCTATTTGTCCAGGAAACATTAGATATGAGTATTGTGCACCACAGTGAAGGACTTTAGACCATCTTTTTTGTAAAACTAATTGAAATAAAACACACCTCTAGGTTTTTAGCCATATTCAGGTCCTACAACATCATATCTATTTAGTAGTTCTATTGTTTTGTAAGTAGGTGTCATGATTTCAGCCTTTATGTGCTTCTGGCAGTAGTGGAAAAATCTTTGGAGACTATTTTGAATTTTGATTTCCTGTGATTTGACTTTTCTATTGTATTGTCTTTTATTGTCATTAAATGTTTGTTTGAAATATCTCTGCATGTGTGTCTGCCCCCTCCTGTCTGTCATAGCCCATATAACGTTACAGTAAGATGGCATGTATATGACATTTTTGTCTAACTTTTAAGCATTTTGTCTTAAAAAATCAAGGATAAGTTCAAGGATAATATGGAACATATTTATCTTTTGCATACAAGGTGTTTGGAAAATGCAAACTTTCAGCTAGGGCAAGTGAAATATATAACACTATAATTCTCCTTTATATAAGAACAAAGTCTTTACATTTTTAATATTGCTTTCTCAACAGATGCACTACATGCTCATCTATTTAAAAAGGCCAGCGCCCACCAGCTTCTCTACTGTCCTGTTGGGATTGGTTACCATCTAGAGATCTTGAGCAATGGAAGTGTGCAGGGTGTGCACGAGCCAACCGAGCACAGTAAGTCTGAAAGAGTTCAAACAGTATGTGCAGGTTTATATGAAAGATAAACACTTAAATTTTAATTTTAATCTCTCTCAGGTCAGGTGAGAGTGTTTGCAATGAAGCCTGGCGTAGTGGGCATTCAAGGAGTAAAGAGCGGACTGTCTTTATGTATGAATAAAGAAGGAATTACACGAGGAATGGTGAGACATGTTCAGCTGTTTGCTTGCCACAGATCGCCTGTATATTAGTGTATTAGGCATAACATTATGACCACCTCCTTGTTTCTACACTCACTGTCCATTTTATTAGCTTCACTTACCATATAGAAGCACTTTGTAGTTCTACAATTACTGACTGTAGTCCATCTGTTTCTTTACATGCTTTGTTAACCCCTTTCACCCTGTTCTTCAATGGTCAGGACCACCACAGGACCCCCACAGAGCAGGTATTATTTAGGTGGTGGATCATTCTCAGCACTGCAGTGACACTGACATGGTGGTGGTGTGTTAGTGTGTGTTGTGCTGGTATGAGTGGATCAGACACAGCAGCGCTGCTGGAGTTTTAAAATACCGTGTCCACTCACTGTCCACTCTATTAGACACTTTTACCTAGTCGGTCCACCTTGTAGATGTAAAGTCAGAGACGATCGCTCATCTATTGATGCTGTTTGAGTCGGTCATCTTCTAGACCTTCATCAGTGGTCACAGGACGCTTCCCACGGGGCGCTGTTGGCTGGATATTTTTGGTTGGTGGACTATTCTCAAAAATCTCCAGCAGCGCTGCTGTGTCTGATCCACTCATACCAGCACAACACACACTAACACACCACCACCATGTCAGTGTCACTGCAGTGCTGAGAATGATCCACCACCTAAATAATACCTGCTCTGTGGTGGTCCTGTGAGGGTCCTGTGGGGGTCCTGACCATTGAAGAACAGCATGAAAGGAGGTAACAAAGCATGTAGAGAAACAGATGGACTACAGTCAGTAATTGTAGAACTACAAAGTGCTTCTATATGGTAAGTGGAGCTGATAAAATGGACAGTGAGTGTAGAAACAAGGAGGTGGTTTTAATGTTATACTGGCTGAATGATGTTTTGAAATAAGACAACGATAAAACGTTTGTTTTTTACACACAGAAGCAGTTTTCTCCGGACTGTCTGTTTAAAGAGAACCTGGAGGAGAACCACTACACAACATACTCGTCCGCAGATCATCCAGGCCTGTACCTGGCCCTTTCGCACCGAGGACAGCTTAAGAGAGGAAACACGACAGGACCGCATGATATCAGCACACACTTCTTACCTCGAAGCGTCTCAGGGAACTAAACAAAGACGAGGGGGGAAATGCAGTCTTTAATGGTTGGTGCCCTTTTTTAGGGCAGGGACACTTGGTGCACCTCTGTATGGTGTCTCGTTGTGTGATGTGTGTGTGACCAATGTACAAGAAACAATCCTGCTAGTCCTGCTCCTGAGTACCAGTAGATCCTGTTTGTGCACAAATAGACCAGAAACTTTAGCACTGGACCGTTTATGACTGGAATAAGCAGTTTAAAGTTTACGTTGTTAGGCAACATTTCCAATGTGCTGTGAAATAAGAGCCCATGTTTACTGATGGACAGCTGACGTCCTTGGTCTACACCACCATTTAAGGCTGTATCAGTATTTTGTACTTTATTTATTTGGAGATATTGTGCTTTATCACTGTGCATAGCAGTGCTATTTAACTTGAATATTTATGTATTTAACATTTATTTTTGTACATAATTAAAATTTGATAAATTTTATTGTACATATTTTTATATCAAATGTTTCAGGCTCCGTTTGTGGAATTACTCGAATACAGTAAATATTCTATAAATAAATGCACTCGTTTGACCTAAATGAGACGCGATAGCCAGACGGGGTGCAGACAGACATTTTAACCACCCACCATCTCTCCTGTGACTGGGGCTCAAATGACACGACCAATCAAATGATCTTCCCCAGTTAGCTACCAGTACCAGATATTCTATTATAACCTTCCTGGAAAAGTGGGCAGATTAACATTAAAACATCCAGGACGAGGTGTTGGTTTATCTCTGGACATTTTGTCTTTTGATTTTGCATCACATCAGAGTTGATAGTCTTCATCCTTCACTTAATATATTTTGGTCTGTCTGTCTATCTATCATAAGTCTGTCTGTCTGTCTGTCTATCTATCTATTTATCTATCTCTCTATCTGCCAGTCTGTCAGTCTGTCTATTTATCTATCTATAGCTATCTTTCTGTCTGTCATTCCGTCCGTCCGTCAATCCGTCTGTCTATCTTTCTATCCATCTATCAATTTGTCTGTCTGTCTGTCCTTTTGTCCGTCCGTCTATCTATCTGTTTATCTATCTGTCTGTCTGTCTGTCTATCTATCCATCTATATCTATCTTTCTGTCTGTCTGTCTGTCTGTCTGTCTGTCTATCCATCTATCTATATCTTCTTATCTATCTCTCTGTCTGTTTGTCTATCTGTTTGTCTGTCTGTCTGTCTGTCTATCTATCTATCTATCTATCTATCTGTCTATCTATCTGTCGGTCTGTCTGTCTATCAATCTGTCCATTTATCTGCCTGTCTGTCTGTCTGTCTGCCTGCCTGTCCATCTATATTTCTGTATGTATGTCTGTCTATCCATCCATCTATCCAGATTATTTCTAGTTTACATAGTCTGATGCTGTCTACACTATATTGCCAAAAGTATGTGGACACCTCTTCTAATGATTAAGTTGGGTGTTTCACACATATCGCTAACAGTAACAGTACAAAATAAAATATGTAACAATATTTCACGTTTCAACATGTCTGTGACAAAGCAAGATCTATAAAGACATGGGTTTAATTTTTTGGGATACACTTAAAGCCAGACCTCACAAGTTCCTGACCTTACAAGTCCTGTTTTACAGAAATGTGCACACATTTTTACAGACACGACCTGACATAGAAAGCCATGGAATTGGAGACTGTTATAGCTGAAAAGAAGGGCAGGGTAACACATACTGATGGTGCACACATATTTTTGTCCATATGGTCTGTAATCATTTTGTCTCAACACTTATCACAACTTTTTAGTGAGATAAATTAAGAGTATTCAGCTCCATCTGTAACTTGACCAGCGTCCAGGTAGATGATGAGGTCACCTGATCCTCTCTTAGCGTAACACACCTGCTCAGGTATCCCCCTACACCTCCGAGAGAGAAGCAAACATAGACATGTACACTTATTTCCAAAAATGAAAAATGGAGAACCTGTAGTCTCTGCATTTGTGGATAAACATGAGGATGCCGTGACACATCGGGGTAAGTAAGAAATCCAACACAGTCGGACGATCCTAATTTATTCTATTCATCATGTTTTATTTAAGTTAGTGCAATATAAAAGTGCCTGCTTAATACAAGCTTAGATTCACAATGAACATAGCAGTTTTAGGCATTATGAGTATGTATGTGATAACATCTGCTGTTATTTTAAGAGGAACAGTCACGTGACTCCCAGAGCTTAACCGTAACCAGACCAGTTTAAACCAGACCAGTAGGGTGAAAAGTATGACGTACAGCATCCTCGTCTCTGTTTGGTACTCTCTTAATGTTTTCACATGGTTTCCCTCTGGGTGATCTGAGTTCTCCCACCTCTTAAAACATACATAAAATGAACTGGCTACTCAACCGAATTTCAACCAGGATATCCAAACTACCTTTAAATATTCATACATTGCCTAGGGCATAACCTAATGCTAATGTTTATTCTGCGTGCTACATCATCTACTAAATAAGCAATTTGTTGAGAACCTAGTTACTGAAATGGATTTTTTTATACACAGTGCTGGCAAAAATGTGAATCTAAATTATTTTGGTAATGTATTAAAACATTTATTAATGGAATATTATGAACCTCAGCTTCAATTCATGGACAAATGATCTTATGTAAAACATTTTCTAATAGTAGGTGCTCGGGTGGCCCATCAGTGCTGAGATCTCGAGCTCTCAATAAATCAGAGACCTTTAATCTCAGCTTGGCTATCAGCCGACCAAGCACCTACACAGACACGAGAGTGGCTGTGAGTCCGTACTGGGCAGTTATGACCTCTACTGACCGATCAAGACGGCTGATCATGGATGGCAGCGTGTGGTAATACTGTGATCTGTAAGACCCCGCCCCTGGCAGGTGAATAGAAGTGATCTGTGCACATGTGACAGCCTCAGTTCTCCTCGATCGGGTTGGTTGGGGTGGCGCCAGCGACGAGAGAGATAAGGTCCAATTGGTCAATTACCTAACATTTCAATTTAGATTATTCTGTTGATAGAACTTTACCCCCAAAAGATTCGGCTATCTAGATATTTTATTCAACAAATGCCACGCCAGTGCTGAAGTTTCTGTTGGTTTGTAGTGGTTACTGTGTACTGTGGAGTCCCTTGGCCTTAGCTACAACTAGAAACATCTGTATTTTATTGTTTATCTAGCATCTTTGTGACTTTATTAGAGAAATATTAGCAGTGCAACCGTTTCTGGGTAGAGTCATTACTGTTCCAAGTTTTCTCCATTTGGAGACAGCGGTTCTCATTGTGGTTCACTGGAGTCCTGAAGCTAATGGAATTTCTTTGTAACCCTTCTCAGGGTAATGCAAGTATATTCCAAGAACTTCGATCCTAGCTACTCTAAATTGTCTTTACATTTTGGCATTGTGAACTTTAAAAATGTAGGGTAAGTACATGGGGTTAAAGAGGGTGAGATGTTTATTCTACTGGGCTGAATCCTAGCCTGACTGTGTTTAATTAGCTAAATTGTTTTACCAGTGACATTTGGTGAACTGGTTTACTAAATAACCAAGAAAGCAATTACTTGTTTTGAAAAGAGGTGTTAGAATTTTGTTTTATATCATGTTTTATATCCTCTGTAGAATCTATTCGGTCTTATATTGTGCAATAACAATCAAACAATAACAAATGCAATCGAATAGGGGTTAATTACCTCTTCCCAAACATGTAATTATTTATCTTCCTGCCTCTGTTTTAATTACAATTATATCTAATAACTCTATTCATTTAGTAAGCTCTAGGTAAATGCCCATTGGATCATACTGTATGTAATACATGGGACGCTCCTATGGCTGACCCAGAGGTGGATCCTGAAGCCAGTGCTGTGGAGGCTCCACTAGCAAACGGAGAAAATACAGTCCCACATGAAACGGTAAAAATAATTAATTATATATTAATGCTAGCTCAATTACATGTGCACACTATGGCCAAAAGTATGTGGACACCTAACCATAAGGTTGCTGAATAGTATAGAGCTTACACCCACTTTGCAGCTGTAATAGACTTCTGGAAAGGCTTTATGCATGATATTGGAGAGTGTATGTGGGAATTTGAGCCCATTCCATTTCAAACAAGCATATAAAACCATATGTTTTTATACAACTAACACAACAAATACAACATACAACACCAAAAGACAGTAGTTAAGAGAGGCGTCCACATACTTTTGGTCATGTAGTGTATATTCCACACAAGTATTTAACGTCATCATTTTCTTCCAATATTCTCCCATCAGGCTGAAGACGCTGAACAAACAGACAATGCAAAAATCGAGGAGCTTCCTTTCACAGATCAGAATCATTTATCATCCACTCCCAGCACCCTGGAGAACCATGAGGGCAGCATGTCTGTGGAAAACACCAATAAACCCGGGTGTACGAGCACTGACGGGATATCAGGTCAACCAGCACAACCATGTTCAGCAGTGCCCATCACTAAGGTCCAGCCTTTTCTGTCAGGTAGGACAAAGATTACGACATAATATACAAAGCACAGTGGTAAATCACACTAGCCCACTAGGTCGTGGTCAGTGATTGGCTTATCCTAATAAATCCTAATGAATCAAGAAATGAATAAACATCTAGGCCAACCATGGAAGGCGGAGGTCCCTGATGATTCTGGGTTCTCTCAAGGCATCTTCCTTATAATATGTAGGGAGTTTCATCTTGCCGCTATCGTCCTCGGCTTGTTCGATGGAGGATTTTGGTCCTGGAATCTGTAAATGTACTTTAAGACCATGTGTATTAGTCAAAGTCAAAAGTCAAAGACAAAGTGAACTTTAATGTCATTCAGACTATACAACTAGGAGCGCACAGCTGAATGAGATTGCGTTTCTCAAGCTCCAATGTGCAAATATAACAGTTTGTTTGTTTTGTTTATTAGGATTTTAACGTCATGTTTTACACTTTGGTTACATTCATGACAGGAACGGTAGTTACTCATTACACAAGATTCATCAGGTCACAAGGTCACATCGAACACAGTCATGGACAATTTAGTGTCTCCAATTCACCTCACTTGCACGTCTTTGGACTGTGGGAGGAAACCGTAGCAACTTCAGAAAACTCACGCAGACATGGGGAGAACATGCAAACTCCACACAGAAAGGACCCGGACCGCCCCACCTGGGGATTGAACCCAGGACCTTCTTGCTGTGAGGCAAATATAACAAGAGCATATACAAGACAACAGATAGACATACTAGACATCGTAGAAAGACATAAAATACACGTTAAATAAAAAATATATACACGTTGAGTAAAAAAAAAAGCTTTATTTGAAGATGGGACTGCTTAATGAAACCTATGCTAATGTTGTAACTGGGTAACTGGAAAATACCAGGGATCTTCAAAAAGTTTCCACACTTTTATATTGTGGTTGTAAGAGGTGAGGGTGGGAGGAGGAATCGGTCGTGTCTGAGAGACTGAGAGACGCTTATAGTCCGGATTTAGCTCCATCTGATTTCCACCTTTTTGGACGCTCAGAGTTGGCATTTAAAAGTTGATACAACGCTGGAAAAATGCATCAGAAGGGTGATTGTGTAGAAAAGTGATGGAGTTTGTTTTTGAAATTGTTAATAAATAGAGTTTTAAAAGTGCGAAAACTTTTTGAAGAACCCTCGTAGATGAAACCTACATTTTTGGAGATGACACCACAATTTGTGCTCACATTTAAGAACATTTTGTCATATCTACCACATGGTCAAAAGCAAAATAAAGAATTAAACGTGGACTGTGTGTGATTTTGCTTGATATTGCTTGATTTTGCTAATATAATTTGATGTCTAATCCAGCTTTGTGTTCCTAGTAAGTGAAATTGCTCAAAATAGTAAGTTTTTTTGTAAACTTTTTTTTGTTTGTTTGTTTGTTTGTTTGTTTGTTATATATTCCCCCGTTATAGGCGGTCTGGCCGATGAAAAGACACTCAGAGGATGTTTGTTTGCTCGGAGAATGGAAATATTAATCGGCGCCTGTGTGTTGCTCGCCATCATCTTCGTGCTGGCCGTCGGTCTGGGAGGTAAGTGGGTGACACGCTGACCGTAGTGAGCGGTGACCCGGTCCTGCAGCACCTACCGCCTGCAACCGCCTTAAATAATTAACGTCCGTGATTATATTGCACAGTGTGAGGATCAAAGAGCCAAAACTTGGAGATGTCTGTATTTTTATTCGTCAAGTCCCCTTATAGCTATGGATGACGATTAATGATTTTAATGATTGTGTTTAGTATACTTTGTGTATTAGACAAGTATTTTTAGACATAAAGACACACACTATATGGACAAAAGTATTGGGACACCCCATCTAACTATTAAATTCATGTGTTTCAGCCACAACAATCGCTAACAGGTGTAATAAATCATTTATATAAAGGAAAATACATGCTTCCAACTTTGTAGCAATAGTTTAGGATAGGCTGTTTCCTATTCCAGCATGACTGTGTCCCTGTGCACAATGCAAGCTCTATAAAGACATAACTCAACAGCTCTGGAATGAACTGGAACATCAACTGAAGCTTGCTTGACCATCAGAAGGTCCTGAGTTTGAATCCCAGGTGGGGTGGTCCGGGTCATTCCTGTGTGGAGTTTGCATGTTCTCCCCGTGTCTGTGTGGGTTTCCTTTTGGAGCTTTGGTTTCCTCCCACAGTCCAAAGACGTGCAAGTTAGGTGAACTGGAGATACAAAATTGTCCACAACTGAAAACTTGAATCCTAATAAGTGAATAAATATAAAATAAAAGTCAGTATTATTCTCCTGTGCTAGTGGGTCTGAGCTGCAGGGGGAAGTTCCGGTGCAGCTCATCAGTGTGTGTCAGCATCTCCGCACAGTGTGATGGACACGTGGACTGTGAACATGGTGAAGATGAGCTCAGCTGTGGTATGTTTCCTCTTACTGTCGCTGATTTAACCCTCATGTAGGCGCCCAGCCTGCCGGACAGCAGAATGCTATAACATTTTTAATTCATCCCCAGTTCAGTCATTTCCAATTTCACCCAACACATGCTTGCTGAGAAAGCACAGCTCACTACAGAGCAGCACTGATATTTTCATTTTCATGTTTTACCACCGCTCTGTCCTGGTCAGGTCTGGTTTTCCTGGCTGCAGTAATGCAATGCAGTAAAACTTTGAACAGGACGCCAATCCATTACAGATCTGTATATATGTATGTACACCTGACTGGCCAATAGCATTACAGGGGATTATAACCCTGGATCCCAGCAGTAGTGAATTTCCATTCCTTTTTAAATGGGAAACAATCATTCGGTCTTTTCAAACTAAAAAAAATGTAAGTGTATTTATAATATATATTTCATTCATAGTTTCTACACTGCTGACTGTCAAATTATTATTTTTATGTAAGATGTTCACTAATTTGTGAAAACAATTAAGATGAGCATGCAGTCAGGTCAACTAGAGCTACAAAAATCATGTGTGTGCCCTGTGATAGACTAGCGACCTCTCTGGGGTATTTCCTACCTTTCGCCCAGTGAATCAGACCCACCGTGACCCTAACCAGGACAAAACAGTGGTAAAACAGACAATGAATAAATGAATGAATGACAAGCTGGGCGGCACGGTGGCTAAGTGGGTGGCACTGGCACCTCATAGCAAGAAGGTCCTGGGTTCGATCCTCAGGTGGGTCGGTACGGGTCCTTTCTGTGTGGACGTTGCATGTTCTCCCATGTGTGGGTTTCCTCTGGGGGCTCCGGTTTCCTCCCACAGTCCAAAGACGTGCAAGTGAGGTGAATTGGAGATACTAAATTGTCCATGACTGTGTTCGATATAAACTTGTGAACTGATGTCCCTGTTATGAATGTAAACAAAGTGAAAAATATGATGTTAAAATCCTAATAAACAAACAAACAAACGAATGACAAGCTTGGCTTAACCTCTCTAACATTAAAGTGTTTTGTCTGTTCTGTAGTGCGTGTGAGTGGGAAGAGTTCAGTGCTGCAGATTCTGACTGGAGGGGTCTGGAGTACCGTGTGCTCTGACCTCTGGGACCCTGACCTGGGATTCTCTGCCTGCAAACAGCTGGGTTACTCCAGGTAAAAAAGCTCTACACACAGTTCTGGATAACGTCTCAGACAAGATTATGTAAGATTACATGTTGTAGTAACAGGTTTGTTTACATTATGTATGGTCAGGGTCGCGGTGTGTCTGTTTTATTGGGCAAAAGGTAGGAAACACTCCGGACAGGTTTCCAGTCCATTACAGGGCACACACACACACACACACACACTTAGGGCAGTTTCTTGTAGCTCCAGTTGGCCTGACTGCATGTTTGGACTGTGGAAGGAAACCGGAGCACCCGGAGGAAATCCACACAGACACAGGGACCCTTGTCTTGCTTTCTTTGAACATTTCTGATCTGCAGCTGTGAAATCCCCCATGTCCACCCGGAAGGTTCCACCTAGAAAGACTCGTCTGATCCCTGTTTTGTTTTTATTCCTTATAAAAATATTTTCAGAGCAGGCTAACACGCTGTGTCTTCCTGCGCTTTCCAGTCACGTGGAGTCCGGTTCCCTTCCTCTTTCCACAATCGAACAAGACCTTCGCATTAACCTGGTGTCCATTAACCTGAGCCTGTCGAGTCCACTACATGCCATCAAGATACACAATGCATCCAATCTGAGGTAAAAAACACCTCGGATACTCTAATTTACCTTGTTGTGTGATGCTAAATACAGTATAAAAATATATTTATTTGTATTTCCAGTCAAACTAAATGCAGTTCAGGAAGAATCGTAACTCTAAAGTGCATAAGTAAGTATATAAATAGAAAACTGCTATATTACTAATACAAAAATACAATAATTATTTTATTTTGTTTACATATTACATATACGTTGCTACCTAGATATTTAAATGTCAGTATCATATTGTGGCGAGCGGCTTACCATCATAGAAAGTCAGGGTTAAAGGACGTTCCCCAAACCTATGTCATCCCAGGATGCCGTGTGCCCACGGCCGAGACTTTAATAAGGGGTTAAAAGGATGGAGGGGGAGGGTGTCCATGTGGCACACCAGCTCCGATATTCTGAACTTCTCAGTTCGAAACTCATTTTGCCACCGGTCGGCTTGGCGCCATCTGGCGGGCATAATTGGCCACCTTTTCTTCTAGGGCGGGATGACCGGACTATGTGGGTGGGGTCTTCAAACGCTGTGCAAGGACCCTGATTAGCAGATAGAGGTGTCTGTGCAGAGCGCATGGGCAAAAAGAAGGGGTCAGCTAGGACTGCGCACGGGTCGGAAGAGGCGTGAGCAGCAATATACCCTCCTCGAATGCAGTCAATGCCTCCAGCAGCAGAAGACAGATTGACTACACTAAATCGGGAGAAATAATGGGAGAAAATGCATAAATGAATAGAAAAAATATATATGGGGGCAGGGTAAAGGTTTTAATTATTTTGGGAGCGTTTATGTAAATTGTTGTGTTTGTTATGATGTGACTTATGGTGCATTTTGTGTTCGTGTTTATGCTAAATTTGTTAGTTACCATTTTTCATAAGTGTGTCGTGTTCGGTGACTTGTTTGTTGTGTTCAATTCAGCATATTTTAAATCTGGTCTCTTTTCCATGCCCTTGTGAATTATAATTATATAATTAGTATATGTAAGCAGAAAATGTTTCCTTACACCTCACCGATGCCACAATATGAATTTATGCTCTAAAAGCCCTTTTCATTCCTTAGATGATTATTATTTGCTTTTACACCGAAATGATGCATATCTGCACAATGACCTTTAATACAAAGCGTTGCCAAATATTCTAGCTCACTGAACGCATCTTTGTTAAGATGTTCAAAAAGATTCTCCTATTTATGTAGTGTTAATGTTATTTCTGTTATTTTGTCCACCACATGGACATTACCAGGTAATACTCCGTGTGTGTGTGTGTGTGTGTGTAAGCAGAATGTGGATCCAGACCTCAGTACAGTGCACGTATAGTGGGGGGTAACCTCTCACGAGAGGGTCAGTTTCCCTGGCAGGTGAGTCTTCACTTTCAGAGAGAGCATCTATGTGGAGGCTCGATAGTAGAAGCACAGTGGATATTAACAGCCGCACACTGTGTTTATGGGTAAGTGCAATGTACAAGGACACAGATGTAGTATATAGTGTACAATATAGTGTAGTATATGATGTAGTATATAGTGTAGTACATAGTTTAGTATATAGTGTAGTATATAGTGTAGTATATGGTTTAGTGTATGGTTTGGTATATTGAGTAGTATATAGTGTAGTTCATTTTACATTTACATTTTCAGCATTTAGCAGACGCTTTTATCCAAAGCGACTTACACAATGAGCTGAACACGATGAGCAATTGAGGGTTAAGGGCCTTGCTCAGGGACCCAACAGTGGCAACTTGGTGGTGGTGAGGCTTGAACCGGCTTGCCTTGCCTTGCCTATAGTTTTCGTATATAGTGTAGTTTATGATGTAGAATTTATTGTAGTATATGGTGTAGTGTATAATGTAGCATATGCTGTAGTATATAATGTAGTATATGGTGTAGTATATAGTGTAGTGTATAATGTAGTATATAGTGTAGTGTATAATGTAGTATATGGTGTAGTATATAGTGTAGTGTATAATGTAGTATATGGTGTAGTATATAGTGTAGTGTATAATGTAGTATATGGTGTAGTATATAGTGTAGTGTATAATGTAGTATATGCTGTAGTATATGGTGTAGTATATGGTGTAGTGTATAATGTAGTATATGCTGTAGTATATGGTGTAGTGTATAATGTAGTGTATGGTGTAGTATATAATGTAGTATATGCTGTAGTATATAGTGTAGTATATGGTGTAGTATATAGTGTAGTATATGGTGTAGTGTATAATGTACTGTAGTATATAGTGTAGTATATGGTGTAGTGTATAATGTAGTATATGCTGTAGTATATAGTGTAGTATATGGTGTAGTATATAATGTAGTATATGGCATAGTATATAGTGTAGTATATGGTGTAGTGTATAATGTAGTATATGCTGTAGTATATAGTGTAGTATATGGTGTAGTATATAGTGTAGTATATGGTGTAGTGTATAATGTAGTGTATAATGTAGTATATGGTGTAGTATATAATGTAGTATATGGTGTAGTATATGGTGTAGTGTATAATGTAGTATATGCTGTAGTATATGGTGTAGTATATGGTGTAGTATATAGTGTAGTGTATAATGTAGTATATGGTGTAGTATATGGTGTAGTATGAAGTGTAGTATATAGTGTAGTATATAGTGTAGTATATAGTGTAGTATATGGTGTGGTATGAAGTGTAGTATATAGTGTAGTGTATAGTGTAGTATATGGTGTAGTATGAAGTGTAGTATATAGTGTAGTATATGGTGTGGTATATGATGTAGTTTGGTCTGTAGTGTAGTATATGATGTACTATATACTGTGGGCCCCACATTTTTGGGAGGTAGTTATAATGTGTTGGCTCATCAGTATAGTCTATCCTATACGTTACCGTGGCTCAGGTGTCGTCATGTGTGCATTTTTATCTGGATAAGCTCTATTCAGATATAATACTGATACAGATACATACTTATGTGATGTAATTATTAAATATAATGGTAACAGAAAACCCTGACACAGAAACACGGTACCACTGCGGTGCATACAAAACTCTCCCTGTGCTGTTTTAGCTTTGCGTACCCCCAGTTGTGGTCAGTGCTCGCTGGACTAACAGAGCAGCCGGTCAGCAGTGGCAGTTATCTCACAGTGGAGAAGATTATTTATCACAGACGTTACAGACCTAAAGGCCTGGACCACGACATCGCTCTGCTGAAACTCTCACAGCGGCTGAACTTCAACGGTAACGCTCACATCCTGCCGTACTACTCTGGAACTGTTTATTTAATTTTATAAATAAATGATCACTTTATTAACATTTTTTTCTCCCGCTCAGGTTTCATCGAGCCCATCTGCCTGCCAAGCTTTTTCGAGGAGTTTGAGGATGGGAAGATGTGCTGGATCTCAGGATGGGGAGCCACCGAGGACGGAGGTGAGTCTGTGAAGCCAGAAGAGTTTTTGTATTAGCCCAAAATTTATAAGAACAGACAGGGCCTGGTACCTGATGATGTGAACCTGTAATACAGAAGATATCTGTCCTTTCTCCAGGTGAAGCCAGCGTGTCTCTGCATTCTGCCAGGGTGCCGCTGATCTCCACGAAGGCCTGCAGCCAGCCTGAAGTCTACCAAGGCTACATCTCCCCCGGAATGATCTGTGCTGGATACCTGGACGGAGGAACGGACTCCTGTCAGGTACCGTCATCAGAAATTCAGACATGGTTTTATATTTGTACAAGATATAGTTTTATAGTAATATAAAATATACCAAATTTATCAAGTTAAAACCAAAGACTATTTAAAGACTCCCAAACATACACAATATTTAATGTGAAGCTCATCATAAATCCATTGTTCTACATTTAGTATATACAGTACATTCATTTCTTTTTAATTTGTAGGCAATACTTTTATTTATTCCTGTCTGATAAGGACTTTATCCTGTTTCGGATCACAAGCCTACCTGGAAACATTCCAGATCCCCAGATCTTTAACAGGCGCCCAGGTGGCGCGGCGGGATATTCCACTAGCACACCAACGCCGAGATATGAGTGAATCAGACACAGCAGCGCTGCTGGAGTTTTTAAGTACAGTGTCCACTCACTGTCCACTCTATTACACACTCCTACCTAGTTGCTCCACCTTGTAGATGTAAAGTCAGAGACGATCGCTCATCTATTGCTGCTGTTTGAGTCGGTCATCTTCTAGACCTTCATCAGTGGTCACAGGACGCTGCCCACGGGGCGCTGTTGGCTGGATATTTTTGGTTGGTGGACTATTCTCAGTCCAGCAGGGACAGTGAGGTTTTTAAAAACTCCAGAAGCGCTGCTGTGTCTGATCCACTCATACCAGTACAACACACACTAACACACCACCACCATGTCAGTGACACTGCAGTGCTGAGAATGATCCACCACCTAAATAATACCTGCTCTGTGGTGGTCCTGTGGGGGTCCTGACCATTGAAGAACAGGGTGAAAGGGGGGTAACAAAGCATGTAGAGAAACAGATGGACTACAGTCAGTAATTGTAGAACTACAAAGTGCTTCTATATGGTAAGTGGAGCTGATAAAATGGACAGTGAGTGTAGAAACAAGGAGGTGGTTATGGTTATATTATGGTTTCAGAGTATAAAAGAAAATATATTGTTTGATGAGGTACAGTATGTCTATAATATATTATAATTATAACAATATAATATAATAGAGTTAGTGCTTATTTAAAATAAGTATATAATTAAGATCAGTAGTTTTTAAAACTAAAAACCACAATTTTAAATAGTCAGTTGTTTACTAAGCTATTGTTTGATTGTTTGTTTTGCTAAATAGGGGGACAGTGGTGGTCCTCTGGCCTGTGAGGACTCTGTGTGGAAGCTGGTGGGGACGACAAGCTGGGGTCAGGGCTGTGCCGAGAGAAACAAACCTGGAGTTTATACACGGATCACACAAGCTCTCACCTGGATCCACCAGCAGATGGAGGTCAGAAACCATAAAGGACGTTAAATCAAGAAGGTGTTTAGGTGGTGAAGCGACGCAGAAAATAGAAGATGTTACAAACATTGCAGAACTTTATGGACTATCAGCTTTAAAGTGTAAACATCTCATGTACGACTTTAACCCAGGACCTTCTTGCTGTGAGGCGTCAGTGCTACCCACTTAGCCACCGTGCCGTCCAGGAAAAACATGTAAAACCTTTCACAGTGACTGGACAACCCGCTGACCCACCAGCGCTAAGATCTGGGGATTCAGGGTTCACATCTCAGTGGTACCGTTGGGCGTTGACAGGACTGGCCAAAGCCAATTGGAGGTGCACTTATCAGTGCGCTCATAGTGCCTGTCCTCAAGCTCAAATACAAATAGGAGGATTGTGTCAGGAAGGGCATCAGGCGTAAAAACTGTGCCAAGGTGGTGGCACAACAGTAAAAACATGCTAGCACACTAGAGCTGACAATTTAAACTCATCGGTTCGAAACTCAGATCTGCCATCCGGCTGGGCTGGGTGCCTACAAAAACAACGATTGGCTGTTGTTTATACAGGGTGGGAAGTGCCGGACATGGATCCTCAAAACTGAGCGAATCACGACCTCTGCTGGCTGATTGATGGCGTCTGCACAGAGTCGAGGAACGATGCTGATCAGAGTGTGTCACTCCTTACACAAAGCTGATCTGCATATGAACTCGCCTCGTGCAGGTGAAAAGACGCAGTCGGTACTGCTCACGTGTCGGAGGGGGCGTGTGTCAGTTCGCTCTCCTCAATCAGAAGCGGGGGTCAGCAACAGTAGGTAGTAAGCGAAACTCAATTGGCTAAAATTGGATGCACTAAAACAGGAGAAATGCATCTCATGTCCATGTGGGTTTTATATCACCTACCAAAACATGAATGCTTGGTAGCTTGACCCGACACCCTGTCCAAGATGTTTCAAGGTGGTGCCAAAACCACAGTGTTCCTTTTTAGCATAAAGTTGCTGTTAAAGATGAATTAAGTATAAGTGGATGCTAGTGCTCAGTTGTAAACATCATGTTATATTTGCAGTTATTTTAATGATGTATAAAACTCGTTCGTCTTCATTTTTCTGCAGAGAGAAGAAACACTGAACCCGTCGCCTATCAGTTCAGACAACTCAGACAGCAGCCAGCCAAATCTGACTCTTCCAAGATGAAATTGATCTGTCTAGATCTGCATCAGCTCTCTACTAAAATTAGTTTCAAAATAAAAACATTTTATTGCTCTTTGTTTTTAACATTCATTTAACACTTTTTTTTTTTTCTTTGAACTTTATTAAACTACAATTGTACAAAAATGGTTTGGTGTTTAACCTAGGTAACTTTTACGGTTGCAATATGTTCCACAATTGGGTAAAAAGGCCACTTCTTTTAAAAAATAACTAATAATCACTTGCAAACTCAAGGCACCAATTGATCCCATATTATAAGCAAAATATCCAAACTTTACATTGTGATGTGCCAGGTTTTAATAGGTGAAAGATCTGCTCATTGTTTTTTATTTATTCTGAGTGAAGAAAAGCTCTAAAGGAGCTTTATTGCACAATAAAGCACAAACCTATAGACAAACTATTGTAGATGATGAATGCTAGTGTACTGAATACTGACCGACTGCGGGAACGAGACTGAGAAAAGTAAAAATGTAAAGCCTAAAACCATGTACATAAAACATTCAAAATCCTTTTTTATTAGTAAATGTTAGCAAGCATTAAAACCCAGACCGTAATGCTACCATGAGTGTTTCTACATAAATATTCAATATAAAACAACGATAAAAACACTTCATTTTTTTAATATATATAAAAATAGTTCATCATTGTCGCTTGGACTTCTTCGAAATCTGATTGTGAGAAATGCAGAGACATGAGAGACAAAAATCACACATTATAGGAAAAAAAGCAAGTTCATACCAAAAAAGTGCACTCCTCTCCACTTCTATACATCAAAACAAGCACGTCTCAGGTTAAACACTGGGGTGTGTGAATAAAGGTGCATGATTTTATGCAGCAAAGTTTATCTGACGTCCTCCTTCAGCATCGTCTCTCACTAGTGCAGGGACGTCCACAATGGCATGAAACCCGACGCTAGTACTGGTATGAGTTCATCATAGTTTATCACGTGTGTATAATTGTGTGTGTGTGTGTGTGTGTGTGTGTCAGGTCCGGGCACTCAGGCCCAGCTCTGTGACGTCGTCTTCACTGTAGTCGGTTTCCTCCTCACTCTGATTACCCATCATGACCTGCTGCACAGCGAGCGTAGCGCCATCCGACGAGAGGGCGTTGAAGCCGTCTTCACCCATCCTGACTGTAACCGGGTTATAAGCGCACAGAGAAGCAGCCGTGTTACAAACACAGTCAGTTCCAATCCAGTTCAGCATTTAACCTTTTAATGGTTTCACTACGAACTTACATTTCTTAGTTTCAACCAATCAGTAGATACGGCCCAAACAAGAGTAACCCTAACCCTGTTTTATTTGTGCATTTTCTCCCAATTCAGTTTGTCTTCCGCTGCTGGTGGATCCCAGATTGCAGTCGAGGTGGGTATATTTCTACTCACACCTCCTCCGACCTGCGCACAGCCCTTTCTGCACAGACGCCTCTCTATCTGCCAATCAGGGTCCTTACACAGCGTTTTGAAGACCCCACCCACATAGTCCGGCCATCCCGCCCTAGCAGAAATGTCTGCTGCAGGCACTGCCAATTATGCCCCGCTAAATGGCGCCCAGCCGACCGGTGGCATCGCCGAGTTTCCAACCAGGGAGTTCAGAATCTCGGCGCTGGTGCGCTAGCGGAACATCCCGCTGCGCCACCTACAAAACCTGAGTCACTTTAATCATTCCTATTGCGTGCATGTATTAACCTGCTTTGCAATTTGTGCAACAGCTGCAATTAAAGCGTCATTAAGCAATTAAATTTGTTCACAGCCGGCCTTGTGCCTGGGTCATAACGTTACAGTTACAACTTTTACAGTTGTGATGTTCGTATTAGCATTGTAATGGTAGAAGATACTGGAACCGAAGACAAATAATGCTGGTGTGAATTGAGGAATGGAGAAACAGCTCCAGTTCCAGAGTGCAGTTCACCTCTTAGCCGGACAATGACCTGAAGCATACAGCTAAAACCACACAAAGTGGCTTTGGGAGCCGGTCTCAGATCGTCATTGAGTGGCCCAGCCTAGGCCCAGACATAAAACCCATCAAATCGGTGTTAAAACCAGGAGATACCAGTTTACAGGCGTGTGCCCTCCAATCTGACGTTGTTTGAGAGGATTTGCAATAAGGATAAGCTGCCAAAATCCAGGTAGAGATTGATAGGCTTCTAAAAAGAACCAAATAAAGGATCTGAATGTTTTTGTAAATAGGGGATTTCAGTTTTTGATGATTATGAGTAATTATGTGTAAATCGATGGCTAAAAATGGCAATTACACACAATATGGGCACTGAAGAAGGTCATGGGGTTTGAATACTTTCCAAATATACGGGATATTTAAATATTGTTATCAGGAAATATGTACAATGGACTAGAAATGTTAGTAAATCACAGGACTAACCATGTTATCAGGTACATCTAGCGTATAGTGAGAATTTCTAGTTATACAGTGGGTTTATTAAGACTGTATGTTGCTCTGCACATCTTGCCAGCTCCATTCTTCTATCACTCAAGCATAAAGGTGTAAAAGAGACCAATAATATAAAAGACTGACTACGGTGTTACTAGAATCCGATATTGATTTGGGACGGTACCATCCTCCATGACGAGCTGTTCCTGGGTCGCAGACGAGGCAGCCGGGTCGACCCAGAGGCGCTGTTGAGGGCGATCCGGTGGCATCTGTGGGGTTTTCTTCTTGGTTTTGTTCGTCTCCGTGTAGCTCAGCATGGGAAGAATCCGCCTCCGTGCGTTAATGAACCTGAGATCGGTGGGCAAAGAGGAATTTCAACCGATGAGATACGAGGAAGCAAACTGAATAAAAAAATGCAACAACGGGCTATTATACACCAGCTAGTATCCAGAGTAACACTGGCTGGGTGTGACTCAATAAGGTCCTGGTAGGTCGTCACAGGTCTCTGGAGCCGAGTCATGCTGTTTTTCAATGGTCAGGACCCCCACAGAGCAGGTATTATTTAGGTGGTGGATGATTCTCAGCACTGCAGTGACACTGACATGGTGGTGGTGCGTTAGTGTGTGCTGTGCTGGTATGAGTGGATCAGACACAGCAGCGCTCCTGGAGGTTTTAAACACCGCGTCCACTCACTGTCCACTCTATTAGACACTCCTACCTAGTCGGTCCACCTTGTAGATGTAAAGTCAGAGACGATCGCTCATCTATTGCTGCTGTTTGAGTCGCTCATCTTCTAGACCTTCATCAGTGGTCACAGGACGCCGCCCACGGGGCGCTGTTGGCTGGATATTTTTGGTTGGTGGACTATTCTCAGTCCAGCAGTGACAGTGAGTGGAATTTAAAAACTCCAGCAGAGCAGCAGAGTGTCACTGCAGTGCTGAGAATGATCCACCACCTAAATAATACCTGCTCTGTGGTGGTCCTGTGGGGGTCCTGACCATTGAAGAACAGCATGAAAGGGGGTAACAAAGCATTTAGAGAAACAGATGGACTACAGTCAGTAATTGTAGAACTACAAAGTGCTTCTATATGGTAAGTGGAGCTGATTAAATGGACAGTGAGTGTAGAAACAAGGAGGTGGTTTTAATGTTATGGCTGACCGGTGTATGTTCGTATTTGTCCGCATGTGTGGATTTTGTAGATTAATGTGACATCGTTCATAAGTGAGAGCGTACCAGTTATTGATCTGTAGCAGAGTTAGATTGGTTTGAGACGCGATCTGCTTCTTCTCGTCTTCAGTAGGATAAGGGTGCTGTGGGAAAAATAAATTCAGTTAATATAGAACTAAAAAGCATTAAACAATAAACACTGTATTGACAAAAGCATACATCTGTCCAAAATGTCTTGGTAAGGTTTTCCTTCAATGGAACTAAGGAGCCTAAACCAATCCTATAGCATTATGCCTCCTCCACCACACTTTACAGGTGGCACAATGCAGTCAGACAGGTATTGTTTTCCTGGCATTTGCCAAGCCCAGATTCGTCTATCAGAGAAGTGTGATTTCGCTGCTCCAGAGTCCAGCGGTGGTGTGCTTTACACCACTCCAGCCGCCGCTTGGCATTGTGCTTGCGATGTAAGACGTGCACGCAGCTGCTCGGTCATAGAAAACCCATTCCAAGACGTTTTTGTGCTGATGTTAATGCCAGAGATGGTTCGGAACTCTGTAGTTATTAAGTCAGAAGAGTGTTGCAGACTTTTACGCACTCAGCGACCCCGGCCTCTAACTTCACGTGGTTCATTTTATACACTTGTGGCAAAGGGACTAAATGGAACAACCTGAATTTATTAAGTCAGTGGTGTGTCCTAATACTTTTGACCGTACATGGTAGAATAAATTACATCAATGACTGAGAGAGTTTGTCTGATAAGTAGCCTCACCGTGATGTGCTGGAACAGCCAGGAACGCATGACTTTGGTGGCTTGCTTGGAAAAGACGCCGCGCTTTCTTTTAGAGCTTCTGTCTGTGCTGTCGTTCCTGCAAACCCCATTCAGCTGCAAATGCTTAAATAAAAAAAAAGCACTTTTAAGTCAGTGTTTGAGTTTGTTATGGTGTTTGTGTGCATATACAGCGAGCCGGTTCCACACCTGAGAGGGATGAACGTGCATTCCGCTGTTGGAGATGGCCAGAGTCACTTCATATCCATTAGATGGGACTTCTGTGACTGACTGATAATCTTGAGCACCTTGAGAATCACAAAACAAACACAAGAAATAACAAAGCTTAGCTAGAAAAAAAATCACGCACCAGAAATAAGAAAGCAAAATGCAACTCCAGTGCCAAAAACACTGGTACAGTAATCAATCGTGCTGCCTAACAAATGCCTAATGTGTTTATATCTCAGACAGCCGACATTTACAACATGTGGCGGATGCTTTTATCTGATTATATGTTTATCCAAAACACAGCATATGCAGCTGAATGATAAGAGTCCTGCTTATGGGCCCACATATCAACTTAATGGAGATGGGGCTTGAACCAGAAACCACCTGCTCAATAGTCTGGTGCTTTAACACTTCAGTGTGTTAAAAATGATGTAAAAATGTATACCATGTGTGTGTGGGTTAGAGTGAATTACCTGAAACAACCTGTGGCTGATTGGCCGTCGTTCTAGTGAAGCTGCCCTGCTGTAGGTCAGAGGTAGAAAAACTGCCCTCATCACCATGTGATTGTAGTGTCTGAGGAAAAAAAAAATGCATCTGGCTTTATTGAATCCTACAACACACCAGTGATATTAAAATACGTAGAATTGATATAATAAAACAGTATAATAAAATGCCTGGCTGAGTAATAGAAGAAGCAACAGACTATCCAGTACTAACCTGGTTCTGTAGGGGAGAGAAGGAATTGTCTGAATCATCACTCAGCAGAGTTTCATGGTTTATCTTGATGACACAGGAGATGTAGCGGTTGCAGAAGTCCTCACACAGGTCGCTAACCTTCTCCAGCTCGAGCAGGTGAATCCGCAGCACTTGGATAGCCTTTAACATCTAATCACATGGACATCACAGATTTACAGCTTTACTATCACTTTAGATTTCTTCACTGAGAGTACGTTCAGCTCTAAGAAAAAGAACACGTCTCCTTCCTGAACCGTGTAATGAATTTTTGGTCTTATGCTGTTTAAACTTGCACATTATTGTTCGAACAGATTACCATGGTACCTTTAGACATTTCGAAATTGCTCCCAAGGGTGTACCAAACTTGTGGAGGTCCACAAATCTCTTTTTGATAGCTTAATTCTTTTGATTTTCCTATAAAGGTAGGCCTTAAATACTGCCCCAAGAATACCTTACTGTATTTATACTAGAGAGATACCATCAGCCGGAACCAAATTCCTTGTGTGTATCCACATACTTGGCCACTAAATCTGATTCTGATTAAATGAAATACGATCAGACGCTTCTAAAAAGTCATGTTATTATTTTCTAGAATACTATTTATTTAAAGGCACAGTCAGCTTGGTGTATGTTAACTTCTGACCCACTGGAATTTTAATATAGTGAATTATAAATAAAAACGATTATAGCAGGACCACGCTTGAATGCTTGACAGCAGATTTTCTTCAAATAACATCTAAATTGCATCTAAAGTTTGTCACAGAAAAATGAGTAGTTGCTGGATTCATTCAAATCCAAAGACAGAAATGAAATGTCTGTGTTGTAGATGTACATGCATAAAATGTATGGAAATGTCTAGCTTTACCTAAAAATATATGTGAAAATATTAAACGTGAGCATGTTAAGTAGAATCATCCGGCAATATAATGAGAGCAGCACTTCTGGGAACTAACAGCTGTGGCATTATTACAGTTTCAACTTAAAGTATTTTAAACTATATTGTTTCTTACCAGATGGTCCAGCTCAGGGTCTTCACCCAGCAAAGCCTTGTCCTCTGTCTTGAAGTTCTTGACAAAGTTTGCGATATCGATGTCAAAGCTCCCGGCCGATACACATTTTGAGCTCTGAGTTGACTGCTCGCACTTCTCAAGCAGAGAGACTAGAAGTGGAAATAGCTGATGCCTGCATTTACATAAAAAGGTGTACATTAGTGTATATTAGTGATGGACAAATGCAGTAGAACTCATAGGCCACAGTCAGAAACGATGAATGAAATGACAGCGTAAACCAAATCCTGGTACATATTAAATCAATCAGAGAGATAAGTTACCTGTATATGGAGGCTTTGTACATTTCCATCTGATGCTCAGACAGAACAGTGTAGTAGATTTCTTCAATATATGGGTCTTCATATTTAAGGTCTGAATTTATGTTTATATCCATTACTTCCTCCATCTACAAAAAAAATAGACAAATGTGAAAACTAAACTATAGTTTAAAGATGTGAATTCAGTTCAAAATTCAAAATTATTACTTAATTAGAGCAAAACACACTACATGGCCACCACAGAGCAGGTATTATTTAGGTGGTGGATCATTCTCAGCACTGCAGTGACACTGACATGGTGGTGGTGTGTTATTAAATAGCAAGGAAATAACATAGAACAAGATATAAGTGATTATAGGGTATAGCTTCTAAATACTATTTAAGGCCTTTTAGCACCTTACAATTGTGAGAGAATACAATGCAAACAATTGTTGGTTAAGGGCCTTCCACAGGGGCCAAACAGTGGCAACAGTTGATAGTAGTGGGGCCTTTTATTTACTTATAATTTTATTTATTATATGTGAAACATATTATATTATATATTTGAAACACGTCATTCCTTTTTTACAGAAAATAAACAAGATCTGCTGTAAACGTTGGAGAAGCTTTAGCAATGTTGGTCTGAACAGGACACGATAGCATTTCTGTTTACACTCCAAATGCGTTATTAATAATATCGGTACTAATTTGACTACTTATAAGGTTCATTGTATCTGTTTATTGGGTTTAAACGCTGAACCAATGTACTATTATATCCCTAATAAAACACACAAGGCCTGAATCATACACCAACCCATATTCAACAAATACTGATGTTTACTTAATGTATAGGAACTCAGGTTTTGCTGAGTGCTCCCATAAACGATTACAAACTGTATTATGTTGGAACGAAACAATAAACTAGTTTCTTGTACTGTATTAACTCTTAATTTGAGTTAAATGCTAGCATTATCGGCGCACTATTTTTACAGTTTTGTGTGAGAGGTTCGGTTAGAAAGTGTTGTGGATTTGCATGATAAACCTTTTTTGTTGTTATTTTGGTGTCATTGTCGTGTTAACACTTCAAAAAAGTGAAATAATGGGTTTGAAGCTATAAAAAGCTTCCTCGTGTGTTACAAATAGCATGTGCTAAAGTTGCTAAGCTACACGGCTAACGTGCGTGCTAATGGGATGTCTGTTTTGAACGGGAGCGTGTGTGTTTTTTATGTTTATGACAAATAAACTGTACTAATACTAAAAAGTTAAAACAACACATAAAGAGTAAGATGTTTTAAAATCGAAATATGTGAATATTTGTGAAAATAAATAAAAACAATACAGTTCGTGTTCTCAAAATGAGTGTTTGTTATGCGGGGTCACGTCTCAATTCGCATACTACGCACTAAATAGGGCGCCTAAATAGACACCAGGGATTAGACTAATGTGACAATATTTAATAAGGCACAATGCGATTGCGATTTAAGACGCAGCCCCTGTATTAATGAATACATTACATGATTTATTAATAAATGTTAGATGTAATTTACTATAATTATGAATTATAATGTATATATGGTTATAATTCACACATATATATATATATATATATAATATAAACATTTATTTATACATTTTTTAGCGAAAACATTAAACTCTTCCATAAAGGTAGCCATAGCCTAACATAAGCCGTTAATGTAGTGAGTATAAGGCTGTAGTATGTTAGTATGCAATCCGGCTGCCCTAATTACAAGCTTTTAAATAAAACAGCGGAGTTTGAGTGACAGCTTACCTGAGTGCCAATCTTCATCACACTGACATGCGGCTGCAGCAATCCGGAGCCACTCTTGTCCCAGTGCGTCATCACGTAATTTTACGCAACATGTCACATGAATATTCATGAGGTGGGCGGGGACATGAGCGGGTTAAACTGAATAGACAATAGGTGTGTATCAGTGACGCAACGCGTAAATATGAATATTCATGAGGTGGGAGGAGCTTAGAGTGCCTGTCGTTTACCCTAGTAAACGTCCATTCCGAAAAAAACTGGGGTTTGTCATTAAGACCACACTTTTAAGACAAGACTTTATTGATCCCCCTTTGGGGAAATAACTATTGCTATTGAGCATATTGGGTATGGCCAGGTTGCAGCGCATTCATAAGGTAGGATAAGATTCCTGTATTGATCCCCATGTGGGAAATTCGAGTGTTACAGCAGCTCCAGTACAGTGTAAGTACAGTAAATGAAGTAAATAAAAAGGGTAGAATATATATATATATATATATATATATGTATATGGAATTACTATTAAAAAGCAGTGTGACAATTACAACTATATGATACAACACTATATATTCTGTATGTAAATATATACATATGTGTGTATATATTCATGGTACTTTAACATTTAAGGCATTTACATGGGATGCTCTTATCCAGAGCGGCCTACAATTGTGATCAAATGCAGTGTAAGCAATTGAGGGTTAAGTGTTTTAAACACGGGTAACTCGGTGGTGGTGAGGCTTGAACTAGCAACCTTCAGATTACAAGACCAGGATCACTGCCACTTTTAGCATTACATACTCCCTTTAACATACCCCATCATAGACTTATGGAGAAACAGTTTTATGCAGGTCTGGAACTCATTAAACCTAAAAGCACTTATTAATTAATTGGAACAATAAAAAAGCATTAATTTAAAACTTTAAGTTATAAAAAGTTCAAGACATTTCGGTTATAAATGTGTATTTAAAACAGAATGTGTTGTGTTTTAGTTAAAGACCTCTAAATACAGCTAGAAAACTTAAGTCTTGATTAAACCTAAAAGTACTTATTAATTAATTAAAACAATAAAAAAAGCATTAATCAAAACGTTAAGTTATTTAAAGTGCGGATTTGGTTATAAATGTGTATTTAAAACAGAATGTGTTGTGTGTGTGTTTCCTTTTAGTTAAAGACCTCTAAATACAGATAGAAAACTTGATTGTTAAATAAAAGCTATATAAGTCTCCTAATTTTTGCAGAAAACAGTAAATCACATTTTTCAGCTACTAGCAACTAAACTAACATAAGCAACCTTAAAGAACGACTCAGAATCTTTTTCTCCTTATGAATGAATATACTTTAATAATTGCAGACGTGTCTTACACATGAAAAGCCGCAGTGTGACCAACCATCCAATAAACCATCCAATAAACAAACCAGAGCCAAGCAAACGCGGCGGGACTTTGATCACTACGGAGCGCAGGGACGGATCCACGACCCCCGCCGAGGGAGAGCTCAGTCCCTGGGTGAGGCTCTTCCTGTGGAGGGCTGGGGCAGACGATGCTTGGCCATTTCCACGTCCATGTCTACGTAGGTGTAGGTGTGATAACTGTGGTGTTGCAGGTTCTGGTAGGAGCTGTTGTCGAAGGGTTCTGGTGCTGGTGCTGGTGCTGCTGCCACTGGTGCTGGAGCAGCTTCTGGAGAATAAAGACAGAAAAGGTTAAAACAACTCAAAAATCAAATCAATAGCTACAGGGGTTTAATAGTAAGCAGTAAAACAATGATTCAAACTGGTAGATTAATACATAATTAATGCAATACAAGGATATTCATCCATGTGCTAATTCCTTTAGTTTTTTAAAGATTAAAATGTACTTAAAAATGTAAGTTTTGTCCCTCTGTAGTTAAAATACACGAGTAATTATAGTGACACAATCCCTAACGTGGTCTAAACCTTGTGAGAAACGTTTTACATCCTTTTTTCTCCCATTTTAAGTTGAAAGGAGAGTGTGATGGGAATATTCACACGTCGGGGAGAAACACTTTACAGTATTTACTTCTTACCATAATCCCTGTGACTCCCCACTGTGGTCACACACGTGAAACTCAATGTGGTGTGAATAGCCCAGGGCCTTATGTCCTGACCACAGGCAGCTGCTGGTCTTTCTGTTGTTAGGCTTAATAAGATTTAAAAAGAGGATTCTTCAAAAAGTTTCAGCACTTATTCAACTCTATTTTTTAAGAATTTCATGTCGTCAGCACAACACGTCTTCGGTTGAGCGAGTAGCCACTGATGCGCCTCTGCTTTCACATCATCACATGAAAATCTTCTTCCCCTTAAAGCTTCTCTGAGCGTCCAAAAAGATGGAGCTAAATCCGGACTATAAGCGTCTCTCAGACACGACCGATTACTCCTCCTCCTCCTCCACCCTCACTGCTTATAACCACAATATAAAAGTGAGGAAACTTTTTGAAGATCCTTTGTATAAACCAGCATTTTAAAATTAACCAGGTATTTATCTCATGTGAAAATCTAGTTTAATTGCATATTTACAAATTTGAATTACTATCAAGCGTCTGGTATTATGTGGTTTAGGATGCAGCATGTCGGATTTTAGAAAACTTGAAATAAATGATATAATCTGATGGCAATTTAACACTAATTTACTTGTTTCTACACACACTGTCCATTTTATCAGCTCCACTTACCATATAGAAGCACTTTGTAGTTCTACAATTACTGACTGTAGTCCATCTGTTTCTCTACATGCTTTTTAACCTGTTTTCACCCTGTTCTTCAATGGTCAGGACCCCCACAGGACCACCACAGAGCAGGTATTATTGAGGTGGTGGATGATTCTCAGCACTGCAGTGACACTGACATGGTGGTGGTGTGTTAGTGTGTGTTGTGCTGGTATTAGTGGATCTGACACAGCAGCGCTGCTGGAGTTTTTAAACACCTCATTGTCACTGCTTGACTGAGAATAGTCCACCAACCAAGAACATCCAGCCAACAGCGCCCCGTGGGCAGCGTCCTGTGACCACTGATGAAGGTCTCAAAGATGAGCGACTCAAACAGCAGCAATAGATGAGCGATCGTCTCTGACTTTACATCTACAAGGTGGAGCAACTAGGTAGGAGTGTCTAATAGAGTGGACAGTGAGTGGACACTCATACCAGCACAACACACACTAACACACCACCACCATGTCAGTGTCACTGCAGTGCTGAGAATCATCCACCACCTAAATAATACCTGCTCTGTGGTGGTCCTGTGGGGGTCCTGACCATTGAAGAACAGGGTGAAAGCAGGTTAACAAAGCATGTAAAGAAACAGATGGACTACAGTCAGTAATTGTAGAATTACAAAGTGCTTCTATATGGTAAGTGGAGCTGATAAAATGGACAGTGAGTGTAGAAACAAGGAGGTGGTTTTAATGTCATGGCTGATCGGTGTATCTACTAATTGGTTTATTTACATTTTCAACATTTATCAGACGCTTTTATCCACAGTGACTTACAGTACAGTGACAGTATACAGTCTGAGCAGTTGAGGGTTAAGGACCTTGCTCAAGGGCCCAACAGTGGCAACCTGGCAGGGGTGAGGCTTGAACCAGCGACGTACTGATTACTAGTCCAGTACCTTAACCACTAGACTACAACTTTATTAAGGAATCACTTATATTAATATCAGCACATAACAGTGTATTTAATACAAACATAACTAATATAGCAGCTAACAAACAGCCTGTGTGAGGACAGAATGAAAGATTCATTAAGCTTGTGTGTAAAAAACAGTCCTTTAACATTTCAGGTGATTCCCACATGTATAAAGGTTCAGTATATAAATAATGTGTATATTCAGTGTGCTGTATAATATAAACTACAGCAGTTAAAGACGCTAGTATGAAATATGCAGGACTGCTGGTTTCCACAACACCTTTAACGTTAGGGACATTAAATTCAGGAATAAACTGAGAATGAAAAGGACTGTCGGATTTATTAAGCCTAGTGAACACTACATTTCAGTGTGACTACAGGGAAGCTCATATTATGCATTCAAACGGAGGTTTAGAAAGCTCAGGATATGCAGATATGTTATGATTAAGAATAGAACAGAATAGAACAGACACTTCAAATTCTGTACAAATAAAGCGTCTATTCTCATCTATTCTGTGTCGACTGAACCCCTATTTACCAACAAGAAACGAATAAAAGAGGTTGAAATCCACGATAAAGAGAATAAAAGAAGCAGTCATGCAAAGAAATGCGGACAGGCTGCACGTGTGCATCTAAATCCTTAAAAGCGAACATGCATCGCACCACTAAACAAAAGAGCTTGGCAGCAGATCTGTAGAATATCTCCTGGATATAGAGATAGCGATTTTGGTCGTCCGAAAGTATTGATTGAACAATTTAGCACATTTGGAAAATGCGTTTCTGTGGCGCTACAGGAAAAGAGAAGCATTTAAGGTGACGTGTACCCTGGTGTGCTGCAGCTACTCCGCTTTCAGTGGAGGCTTCTGCTGCATCAGAAATGACAGGGGCGGCGTCGACCAGCTCTTCAGCTCCAGAAACGTTCCTCTGTTCTTCTGTTCTAACTTCGGGTTCCTCCTCTTTGGCAAAGTCAGGGACGTTTTTTGGCGTATCTGTAGCTCCTGTCTCAGGAATCTCAGCGGCAGAATCTTTGGCTTGTGGAACTGCTTCTGAAGACGCCTGATCCAGAAGAACCTCAGATTCAGGTTGTGCTCCTGCTTGCTTTTCATGAGCGATCTCCTCCGCAGACGATGTAGATAAGGTTGGAGCAGGGTCAACGACCTCCTGGGTGTCTGAACTTGGAGCAGACACATCTTTAGACGCAGCAACATCATCTTTAGCAGTTTTAGGAGGAAGCTCTGGCTTCTTTGCTGGGTCGGACCCAGGAACCTCTGTGACAGATTCAGGTTGTGCTTCTGCTTGCTTTTCATGAGCGATCTCCTCAGCAGATGATGTAGATAAGGTTGGAGCAGGGTCAACGACCTCCTGGGTGTCTGCACTTGGAGCAGACACATCTTTAGACGCAGCAACATCATCTTTAGCTATTTTAGGGGGAAGTTCTGGCTTCTTTACTGGGTCGGACCCAACAGTCAAGTTATTTTTTTCAGCTCTGGATGAGACGTCATCTTTCTTCGCTCCAGGCTCGACTACGGTTTCAGTTTTATCAATCCTGTGTTTAGTTTTATCTTCCGTCTTTTTAGGCTCGTCTGGGTTTTCATCGTCTGAATCTGAATCAGAATCCGACTCCGAGTCACTCGAGGATGAAGATGAAGAAGATTCTTCATCTTTTGACTGACTGGTTTCTTTTACTGGGGATGCAGCGGCCTCACTGGATCGACTCGTTTCTGCTTCGGCTCCGCCAGAACCGCGATCGGCCGATTCTGGAGACGTGGCACCCAGTGCGACACCTTGACTGATTAATCCAGGAGCGGAAAGTCTAGTAGGAAAGGCAACAGGGGTCTTGTAGGCTAGCAGAGCCGCCCTCTCCTCAGGCGCCTCTACGACTGAGAAAACGGCAAACGGGACAAACATCATAAAATGTTGCATCCAGGAAGCAGCGCTCTTAACAAGTTCAGCGTTAAAAGAAATTAGGAAACAAAAGCTTCAATGTGGTGTTTGTAAAATAATGTATCGATTACAGTTGGTGGTGTAAAATAGTATTAATTATTAATAATGAATTTTAACACATGCAACTGCATTCTGATCGATAATATTTAATAATAAAACCCCTCTACTGAAATGCCTGCTTTTAAAAAAGATAAATAGTTAAAAACAACATTATAGCACAAATACAGAGGAAAAAAAACAGCAGTCGTTTAATGCTGACCCTGCACTCTGACCATAGCCTCCAAACACACTGGGATATGCAGTAAGAAGAAACATACATTACTTCTACTAGACATGTAAGTATGTATATATGACAAATAAAGACGTTCCACCTGCCCTAGATTATCATATGTGCTTCATACATACAAATAATGTAACATTATAAGACATGCAGCTCATTATCTCACACTACCTACTACTAAATGGAATCGATTTCACTTTTTCACTTTGATCCACAGACCACATCCTTATAAAATCAAACACACTGCATGTCACTACAAAACCCTCATGCACCTAGAGCTAAAGTATTGTGAAGCAAATGTAAAGAAACGCAAAGTGAAGCTGCAACGCATTAATGTAAGAACAAAAGCATGCCCTTACTCTTACTTGAAGCTTTCGCTTTCTTTGCTGGTTTCTTGGGCTCCGCGACTTTAGTGCAGAATGCAGCAGTGAACTGGGTCCTCAGAGCGCCCCAGCTTTCCTGCTGGAGACACTTCATAGAACGCAAGAAATACATTTAAACAATCTTGGAACAACATTGATTAGGCATTAATTAGACGGTGACGATGTTGATGAGTTTGGTAAGAAGAAAAATCAGTGGCCTGCATGAAGCCCTGACCTTTCTTCTCTGAACACTCTGGGATAAAATGGAACATTGACTATAAGAGTGGACATTATACTGTACTTACATTTACATGTATACATCTACTATATACGTGCATTGTGCATTTTATATGCAAGTATACAATTACCAATCAGATTAACCTGTAGTTAGTAGCTTATTTATTAGGATTTTATCATCATGTTTTACCCTCTTTGTTTACATCCATGACAGGACAGAGAGTGACTGGTAGTAATATCAAACACAGTCATGGACAAATTTGTATCTCCAATTCAAATCACCTTCACGTCTATGGATTGTGGGAGGAAACCCACACAGACGCCGGGAGAACATGCAAACTCCACACAGAAAGGACCCGGACCTCGCTTCCCAATTTCTCCTCATTAGAAAGCAGACATGCTGGTTGTGTCGTCCAGTCTGAGCTTGTTAATACGTAGTGACTTAATTCAGTATACGAGGTCAGAACTGATTCGGTGTGTAGCACTGCCGACTCACAGCAAGAAGGTCCTGGGTTCGATTCCCAGGGTCCTTTCTGTGTGTAGTTTGCATGTTCTCCTCGTATCTGTGTGGGTTTCCTCCCACAGTCCAAAGACGTGCAAGTGAGGTGAACTGGAGATACAAGATTGTCCATGACTGTGTTTGACATTGAACCTGAACTGATGAATCATGGGTAATCTGTAACTACCTGTCCTGTTATACATGGAACCAAAGTGGAAAACATCACCTTAAAATCCTAATAAACAAACAAATAAACAGTATAGGGATTTTCCCATCCGGTACTGAGTACTTATACTTATGGGGCTGTTACTGAGGTATGATGCTGGGTTGGGTTTGTTTCCCATGCAGGGACAGTTTTAGAGGATATAAAGCATTAAACAAAGAGCCTGTCATGTTTGTATTTGTAAATAGTGAAGATGTAATAGATTGTAATAAATTAAATGTCTAACGTCAATAATCACTGGAATGTCAACAAGCTTGCTTTTTACATGCTTTTGAGATGCTATTTTCTCACTTTTATAATAAAATGGCTTTGAGGAAATTGTTTTAACACTTTTAACAGATATTTTTAATGTATTTGCAATTAATAAATACAATTATAAGTTTATTTTGAAGCAAAATAAAACGATTAACACATGTGTAGCTTAACTATTACACCTATAATACTTTGGCCTGTGGTAAGAAACAATAATAAGACTATGTTTACCTTACACGGATCGAAAATTGAATAGTTATGCACATTTATTTTATAAACTGTGAATTATTTAATGCTAAACTTTTACTGATTATGTCGCGTCATTTTGAGGTTAACCAGGACAGACTGTATTACACCATTACAGATCTGATTAAGACACTGTAGGAAAACTGCGAGCTAAATACTTTACATTTACTATGTAAATATATAAATTAAATTATTTATTATATTCGTGTTTATTCATTTTACCTTGAGAGATCCGAGTCGTCCGAGTCTCAGTAATGAGGTCGCCATCGCTATCGTGTTGCTTTTATTATTGTACGTGCAGGAAAAAGAACTTCGCATCAAGTGTTCCGGGCGCTACATTTTCACAGGAATCTTGACCACTTGTCCATTACGGGCTCACTGTGGACAGTGTGGGGTTGGGAAATATTTTACAAATCATACACAACCTGTCTGAGTTACCCACGCAAATATGAAGATACAGGATCACTGAGGACTGACTGTGCAGTGCTGGAATATGTAAACATGTACAACCTCAAATCAGATGAAATTGTTTTTTGTTTGCTCAACTTCATTTCATTTATTAATAAACATCCATTCCTGCATTTCAGACCTGCAACACACTGGACGGTCCTTTTTATCTTTGGTCTGGAGCACAATGCGTCCATTTTTTTCCAAAAAAGACCTGGAATGCTGATTCATCTGACCACAATACACGTTTCCACTGTGTGATGGTCCATCCTAGATGCCTCCGAGCCCAGAGAAGTTGACGCTGCTTCTGGACATGGTTAACATAAGGCTTCTTTTTTTGCACACTAAAGTTTGAAGCTGCATTTGTGCAGTAACTCTGTATTGTAGAGCTGATAAAGGTTTGATAAACTAATCCCTCACACATGTGGTTATATCAGCTAGTGTTGAGTGGAGGTTCTTGATGCGGCGCCGTCTGAGGGATGGAAGATCACGAACGTTCAGATTAAGCTTGCACCCTTGGTCTTTAGGCACTGAAATTTCTCCTGATTACTTGAATGGTTTAATGATATTCTGCACTGTAGAAGGAGAACATGCAAATCCCTTCCAATCTTTCTTTGAGGTTCATTGTTTTTAAACATTTCAATCATTTGTGGACAAACTGGAGATCCTCTGATCATCTGAATGCTGCTTTTGTACCAAACCATGATTCCAATCACCTGTTGGAATTACATAATTATTTAGTTTTTTCACCTCATTACTAGCCCTAAATTGCCCCTGTCCCAACTTTTTTTGGAATGTGTTGCAGGCCTGAAATGCAGGAATGGATGTGAAGATGCAACAAATGAAATGAAGTTGAGCAGATAAAACATGAAATATCTCAGGTTCATCCTGTCTGACATCAAATAAAAGTCAAAGTAAATGTAAGGAGCACTGTGTTTTTATTTTATTTGCGTTTTCCATACTGTCCCAACTTTTTCTGATTTGAGGTTGTAAAAGTATGACAGGTAACACGATACTGAGGTGTTCTGCTGATTATTTCCATGTAAGTCAGTGTCAATAGCCATACAGCAAGAAGATCCTGAGTTCGATTCTCAGGTGGAGTGGTCTAGGTCCATGCTGTGTGGAGTCTGCACATTTAACCGTGTCTGTGTGGGTTTCCTGCGGGAGCTTCGGTTTACTCCCACAGACCAAAGACGTGCAACTGTGGTGAACTGGAGAGACAGAATCAACCGTGACTGTGTTTGACATTGAACTTGAACTGAGGAATTATGGGTAACCTTTTTCCAGCAGAGACTTGCGCCAACCGCCACCTTCGCAGCCTCTTTCCTCAGGCCATCACCAAAGTAAACAAGGACTATTCCAACATCCCTCCTCTTCAACAAAATGCACATGGATCTTATCATACATCCCACATTTTTACCTTATACAGTCAAAGCACATCTGCACCTTATTTACTGTACTGTGCTGTACATCTGTACTGTTGTATTGTTTATTCTATGTCTATATATTGTATACCTTTTTCTATTATTTAATTAGATGAACACCATCTAACAAATCAGATTTTACAAATCCAGAATGTCACTTTTACTTTTACCTGTAGGTCCCAAGAACGTCTATACAAACCACTGTGTGCAAGTACAACGTTTATGGTCCTGTATCAACAAGGTAGGTGTGTTTACTAAAGTGTACAGTATACACAAAGCTACCGGACATAATGGAACATTGTTCCCAGGCATAATGATTGAGCTGCTTTAGTATCTCATGACCACATTAAATGAACCACTGTGCAGAGGAAAAGACGTTTTGCAGGTTTGTTTAATATATATACAAAGTAAAATCTATTAAGTAACACAAGCAAGCGAGTGCAAACAGAAACAGAAATCTTTAATAAACATTGAATAGTTCTCCAGGCTTTACAGTTTAAAAAAAATTAAGGGTAAAAAAGGCGACACAGGAAGAAGACTCCATTATTGTCGTAGGCTTGGGTACATGATGGGGCAGTGTTGAGAATATGCTGTAGATGCTGTTAAATTGGTCGACGTTTACTCCAGTTTTGGCTCTGTGAAGAAAATAAGTGATTTCAGTTACAGCCCAGTTCTGCAACATTAAATACTCAATTGCTTAAAAACTGTATACTGAGGCGCCCAGGTGAAGAATCCTCGTAGTATAGCATACCCCAAAATGCATACAACGATCAACCATAACATTAAAACCACCTCCTTGTTTCTATACTCACTGTCCATTTTATCAGCTCCACTTACCATACAGAAGCACTTTGTAGTTCTACAATTACTGACTGTAGTCCATCTGTTTCTCTACATGCTTTGTTAGCCCCCTTTCATGCTGTTCTTCAATGGTCAGGACCCCCACAAAGCAGGTGTTATTTAGGTGGTGGATCAGCGTCCTGTGACCACTGATGAAGGTCTAGAAGATGACCATGTCAGTGTCACTGCAGTGCTGAGAATGATCCACCACCTAAATAATACCTGCTCTGTGGGGGTCCTGTGGGGGTCCTGACCATTAAAGAACAGCATGAAAGGGGGCTAACAAAGCATGCAGAGAAACAGATGGACTACAGTCAGTAATTGTAGAACTACAAAGTGCTTCTATATGGTAAGGTAAATAACCAACCTGGAAATTTGAACTCTGGGAATGACGTCATGTCACCGCCACCATATAACCTCTGTAGTTTGGCAGTTTCTTCAGCCAGGGCCTTGTGGTATTCAGGACCTGCATCAACCAGGCCACCAGTAAACCTGGAGGTACAGGAGAAAGCAGTTACTAAAAAAATGACCAGTATGTTTCGACTTTATAAAGGTAATGTCCGGAAAACTGTCTGTGTCCGGACAGATTTACCTGCTCTGTGAGGTGTACACTCGGATCGCATCCAGGAAGAGTTTCTGAATGGGGTCCAAACCAGCTGACAGTCAAAATATAATAAATAATAATTACTACACATATTTTTAATGCCGAGTTTTAAGTACCTATGTGCTAAATTTATACAAGTAAAGAATTAACACCTGATTCCACAAGGACCACACATATTTAAAACAAGACTGATATGTAGTGATTACTTACTGGTGATTGATGGTTGTAAATCCCACTAATCAGCACAAACAGCACTAACATTTAAGCCCCAGCACCATATAAGACTGGAATAACTGGACAGCCTCCATGCTGACCACTAATCGTGGCCCCTTATAAATACATTTACAGCATTTATTCATTCATTCATTTTCTTATCCGCTTATCCAGTTAGGGTTGCGGGGGGGTACTGGAGCCTATCCCAGCTTTTCAATGGGCGCAAGGCACACAGTAACACCCTGTACGCCATCGCAGGGCACACACACACACACATTCACTTATAGGGCAATTCAGTGTCACTTGTTAACCTGACTGCATGTTTTTGGACTGTGGGAGGAAACCGGAGCTCACGGGGAGAACATGCAAACCACACAGAAAGGACCCGGACCCAGGACCTTCTTGCTGTGAGGAGACAGTGCTACCCATTAAGCCACCGTGCCGCCCATTTTCGGCATTTAGCAGACGCTTTTATCCAAAGTGACTTACAGTACTGGGACAGTATACTGTCTCACCAATTGAGGGTTAAGGGCCTTGCTCAAGGGCCCAACAGTGACAATGATAAAGACAGCTGAAAACACGAATCTTGTAAGGTTCAGTAAGAAAACAAAGATGCAGTGATGGCTGAAACATAAGCGGATTGATGAGTTGGGGCAAGACAGTTTGGAAAAGTAACTATCAGAGAATCTCTGCGGATGTCTAGTGGTCAGTACAGATGTGTGAACAGCTGTCGGTATTTAATATGTATGGGTTAAGGGTTGTAGAGTAATATATACCCTCAGATGCTTCCACAACTTCAACAGGAGGTTCAGCGGCGTCTGTGATGGAAGAACCGGTGTCCACCAGCTCTTCTGCTTTCCTCAGCATCTCAGTAGCAGCTTCGACTGGAGCTGCCTCGGCAACAACCTCTGCTACCGCTTCAGCGATGGTCTCCACTGCTTCTACGACAGCCTTAACAGGAATCGTGTCTGCTACCACTTCAGCTACGACTTCAGCTACGACTTCAGCAGCAGCTTCTACAACTGCTTCAACAGCTTCTGCCACCAGATCATCAGCTGAAAGCTCTGCTACAGGTGGAACCTCCGGGGCGACTTCTGTTTTATCTTCTGCGTGGGTTTCTCCAGCCGTTACTCGCTGGCCGACCTCTGTGGATGTTGTTTCATCTGAAGCCTTTGTAGGGGCAACGTCTGGGGTGGCTTCAGCTGTTCGCTCTGGGGTAGGTTCTGCGTGGGCTGCTTCAACGGCTGGAGGAGCGGCTTCAGGGGCAGCAGGTTTAGGAACCTCTCCAACAGGTGCAGTATCTGTAACCAGCGGAGCTACTGCTGGTGCAGCTTCAACAACGGGCGTGGTTTCGACTCTTGATAAAGCTTCAGCTGGGGGAGCTGCACCCTCCGCTTGTGGAACAGTTGTATTGATTATTGATTCGGCAGCTGGAGCGGCTTCAGTAAGGCTTGTAGAAGGTGTCGAGACTTCTAAAGCTGGTACAGGTTCATTCTCAGAGGCCGTGGCAGTCTTGGCGTCAGCTTTTTTAGGTGCAGGAGCATCTACAGGCTGCTCAGCACTGGGGGTGGCAGTTGTTGCTGCCTTAATGGTCGCAGTGGCAGCGGCAGCAGCCGGTATTACAGCCTCCTTCTTGGGGACTTCAGGAACGGATTTGTGCTGGACGAGCTTTTCTATATCAAAGTATGTTTGTGATGTGGACTTTTCTGGTACTGAAAGGAAGATAAACAATTATTTCTAAACATTTTTATTCACTTTCCTTTAGTCTTTATGCAAAGACTGGATACAACAACCTAAAAACACAGTTATGTGGTACAGAGTCAAGGATTGTCATGCTTTCTTTTCAAGCCCTGTCAAGCAATTAATACCAAGTCTGACTAAAAACCACCATTATCACCCTCACTCAGAGTAGCACAGCAGTCTCATAATCTATCCCATCACTTTTCAGAGGTGGCACCGGCCTGGCCAAGCACTTACCACACACATTTGGGGTCTGTTCGAAAACCTAGCTCTCTCTCTACACAGACACATTTCACGTCGTCCTACACTCCCGTGAAGAGGGCGTGTCTAAATTCTTAGATACAATAAAAAGCTCCTACCGAGGCGCCTTAATTCTGAGCGATAATCTGACTGAATAACGAGGGAGCGTACGACGCCTCCTCAGCGCTGAAGGCAATCCCAGCATTCAGTGCGGCACGACTCTTCTCACAAAAAACAACAAACGTGGCGGACGAATAAAATGTGGAGCAACCAACGGAGTTCCTTTAAATGTAAATAAATTCTCATTGACGTTTAATTTATATAAAGGTGTAATTATACAAGTGTCGTTTATTTGTACATTCAGGCTCGTCAGGGACAGTTTAACCGCTTTCGGTACACAGAGGGAGACGTTAGCTGGCGTGCTAGCGGGTTGTGCCGCCTCAGCACAATGGTTTGAACTGTTTTGACGTAAGTCATGTGTCTAAATCATCTACCTTATGAGTCTGATGTCTTCTTAGAATCCTCTCTACCGAGGCAAGGCAGCTCACTAGGTTTTCGAACAGACCCTTAACAGTGTCTTAAAAAAAGACGACCAGATTGGGAGTCCCATCTTTACCACTGCAACCTGGACTTCTACTGTCTGGTTGATGTACCACAACAAACAATGAAAGAATACAGAGAGTTTAGCGTGATACTTTGTACATTTTAAGGCTCTCTGTGTGAATCCTCCTCACCAGAATACATAGGGAAATGAATATATACCAACTTATTAATACACCGACTAGGCATAACATTATAACCACTAAGAGGTGAAGTGAATAACACTGATTATCTCTTCATCACGGCACCTGTTAGTGGGGGGGATATATTACACAGCAAGTGAACATTTTATCTTCAAAGTTGATGTTAGAAGCAGAAAAAAGGGTGAGTTTGACGAGGGCCAGATTGTGATGGCTATCTCCAAAACTGCAGCTCTTGTGGAGTGTTTCTGGTCCGCAGTGGTCAGTATCTATCAAAAGTGGTAATCCGGCGACAGGGTCATGGGTGGCCAAGGCTCATCGATGCACGTGGGGAGCGAAGGCTGGCCCGTTTGTTCCGATCCAACAGACGAGCTATTGTAGCTCAAACTGCTGAAGAAGTTCATGCTGGTTCTGATAGAAAGGTGTCAGAATACACAGAGCATCACAGTCTGTTGTGTATGGGGCAGCAAAAGGGGGACCAACATAATATTAGGAAGGTGGTCATAATGTTATGCCTAATCAGTGTATATCAATTTGAAAAATGTAAATTAAATTGGAAATCAATCAAAAACAGCCATTTAGTTAGAATATTTCTAGTAACACTTGATGGAAACTAGATTAAAATGTTCAAATGAAATACACCATGAGTCAACGTTTTAAATATTTATAACATTTATTTTGCTTTTTATTTGTTTATCATTACTGCAGATATTTGCTAAGTGGAACAGCCAATCAGAACTCTCTGTTGCACAACTTGGCTTGAAATGCCTGTTTAAAATGTTCAGCCAAGCTGGATGACAAGAACGACAGCAGCCTGTGGGTAAATACAGACGATTAGCAACGGCTCAGTGGCCAACAGTCAGCTTGGAATGTCAGATCCTTTAACCCTGATCATTTGCTCTACTAACAAAGACGTTCGTCCTGGAATGTAAATGTCATGTTTGGTTTTGCAAATGCTGCCAGCTTAAGGATCATTAACACTCACTGTAAAGATTAAAGAGTTAAATGGTCATTACAAAACGTCTTTCCTGGTAATTAGTTGAAAATTTTCACTGAATATATATTTACATTTACATTTTTAGCATTTAGCAGACGCTTTTATCCAAAGCGACTTACAGTATTGTGACAGTATACAGTCTAAGCAATTGAGGGTTAAGGGTCTTGCTCAAGGGCCCAACAGTGGCAACCTGGCAGTGGTGGGGTTTGAACCGGCAACCTTTTGGTTACTAGTCCAGTACCTTAACCGCTAGGCTACAACTGCCCTGAGAAATCTTCACCTTAATCTTAATCTTTACCTTAACGAAAAGTAAATAACATTTTTTTCTAAATGGTTAAAAATAAGGTGACGATCCGTCCTATTTTTTTCGAGAATGTCCTCTTTTTTGGACCAGAAATCAGTGTTTTCACACTGTTTTCATCTTTCTCTTTGGGTCTTCTCGCACTTCTCCTAAAAATGTACGAGAGTAAATTATAGAAAAAAAAAAATGTTTTATCTCGGTCAGGATCCTTGGGAAGCGGAAAGCAGGACCTGCAAAGTGTCCAATAAAGGTGCCGGTTCAGCAGAACACAAAGGAGAGAGCTTGTCAGGTAAACGAACTAATAAACAGAAGATGCTGTTACTGCATTGATGCATTGATCTGACCAATAAATAAACATCCACTCTTTAACAAGCAATTGGTGGTTTAGGGCCTTGCTCATGGGTCCAACAGTGACAACCTGGCACTGGTGGAGCTTGAACCAGCGACCTTTAGATTACTAACCCAGTACCTTAACCACTAGGCTACAACTGCATGGTGCTACAAATACAGTACATGGTGCTCTCTACTGTACGTTGCTGCAACCAAGTTCTATGCTCAGATGTAATAAATATTCAGCTTTTTAGTAGAAAACACTGAGAGTGGGTTTGGCATAAAACAGGACGGTTATACCAACCCAATCACCACTGTTAATACAGTAAATAAAGGCAGCTTATAATAAATAAAAGGGGGTGAAGGTATTAATTAATAGAAAATTCTGTTCTCTTTAAAGTACACTTCAAAGCATTCTCTGCACTTAATCAAACACCTGAGGAAGGTCTTTATGAATGAATATGAGACTCAGCTCTGGACTGAGTCCTCTGGTTTCATGACTGGCTGAAATCCTTGGCTAAACGTTGCATAATATGCAGGCAAATGGAACGGGAGCAGCCGAAAGAAAGCATTCGTTCACACTATATAAGCGGCGCTTACCTTTGTTTGACTTTTTAGACTTCTTGCCTTCCCCAGATTTTGACTTGATGGTCACTGCTGGGGCTCTTCGTAATGCGCTTAAACTCTCCGTCTGCACAGCCTGACCAAATAAAGAAACACAGTGCAGAGCATAAATAAATTAGCCACTTCTTCTACAACCTCATCAGTGTGAGCTGGAATAAAACTTACAATCAACAAGTAATAAAGAAACTCTTTTTACCTTTAGACATCCGAGTCGACCAATTCTGAGCAGGGAAGCTGCCATGTTAGTCCTGTTTACGATTCAGTCCTAGAGAAAGATGTTAGGATCGTTAGTGCTGAATGTTTCACGCATTTTGCACACATTAGCACTATTACATAATAACATGTCATTTATGTAATGTCAGAACACAAAACAACAACAATGGGGTTACGTTTCAAGATTTAGAATCCAGATAGATCACACGTCTGAGGAAAAAATACTCATTTCTAATGAATTTTAGTCTATATTTGTCTATTTACAATATTATTGCATATGTTTGATATACAGTGAGTTGCATGGAATGCACACAGCGATTTAATTCCTACTGAATTATGAAACTGCATAAGGAAAAAGTGTAATATACGCCCATATGTGTGCAAACTATATATGAAACCTTTCATATATTGACATATACACCGATCAGCCATAACATTAAAACCACCTCCTTGTTTCTATACTCAACGTCAATTTTATCAGCTCCACTTACCATATAGAAGCACTTTGTAGTTCTACAATTACTGACTGTAGTCCATCTGTTTCTCTACATGCTTTGTTACCCCCTTTCATGCTGTAGAGCAGGTATTATTTAGGTGTTGGATCATTCTCAGCACTGCAGTGACACTGACATGGTGGTGGTGTGTTAGTGTGTGTTGTGCTGGTATGAGTGGATCAGACACAGCAGCGCTGACACCTCACTATCACTGCTGGACTGAGAGTAGTCCACCGACCAAAAATATCCGGCCAACAGCGCCCCGTGGGCGGCGTCCTGTGACCACTGATGAAGGTCTAGAAGATGACCGACTCAAACAGCAGCAATAGATGAGCAATCGTCTCTGACTTTACATCTACAAGGTGGACCGACTAGGTAGGAGTGTCTAATAGAGTGGACAGTGAGTGGACACGGTATTTAAAAACTCCAGCAGCGCTGCTGTGTCTGATCCACTCATACCAGCACAACACACTCTAACACACCAGCACCATGTCAGTGTCACTGCAGTGCTGAGAATCATCCACCACCTAAATAATACCTGCTCTGTGGGGGTCCTGACCATTGAAGAACAGGGTGAAAGCGGGTTAAGTAGAGAAACAGATGGACTACAGTCAGTAATTGTAGAACTACAAAGTGCTTCTATATGGTAAGTGAAGCTGATAAAATGGACAGTGAGTGTAGAAACAAGGAGGTGGTTTTAATGTTATGTCATATATTACATTTCCGTGTCGTATGCAAAAAGTGAATGAACCTACAAAATAAAGAAAACCCAATAGGGTAGTTGATGCTACTGATAGTGGAACCAGTACAGAACCAGTACACCAGTACAGAACTTAAATAATCCCAACATAAAAACTAAATGTGCAGAACTGAATAACTTACCTTTATAGCAGCACACGTTGCCACGCCCCCCTTGCACAAATTATACTTTAAAATCAGCTTTTTAAAACAAAGTACTCAGTAAAACGTATAATATTATCTACTAATTATCTGTGTTAATTATCTGACTCCAAATCAACATCTGAACCTGCTCTACAATCCGTAAAATCTACTATAAACTATTACATAACACACACCGCATGTGGGGACACAACAAAGTCTGCATTGTTTTTACCCACCGCTTCTCGGACATAGACACGCCCACTTGGCAGGTTCTCTGCTTTCTGATTGGTCAGCCGTTCCTGGGGGCGGATAAAGTGTCAAATGTTTGTGGACACCGAACACATAAACATCACCATGTGTATTATTATAAATATAGACAAACATTTGCTGATGTAAGAGCTTAGACGTTTCTAAAAGGCTTTCTTCTAGATTTGTTGCCTGGTGTGAACTAAATGTGCTTTTCATTAACACCAGTAAGACTAAAGAATTGGTGATCGATTATAGGAAAAGATTGCATCAAAGGTCTGAACATTGAGATGGTGAGGGAGTATAAATACCTGGGTGTTCAACTCAATAACAAACTGGACTGGTCTAGCAACTCAGATGTCCTATATAGAGAGGGCCAAGGTGGCCTCCACCTATTGAGGAGCTTGTTTGTTTGTTTGTTTATAAGGATTTTAACGTCATGTTTTACACTTTGGTGACATTCATGACAGGAACGGTAGTTACTCATTACACAAGATTCATCAGTTCACAAGTTTTATATAGAACACAGTCATGGACAATTTTGTATCTCCAATTCACCTCACTTGCACGTCTTTGAGCTGTGAAAGGAAACCAGAGCACCCGGTGGAAACCCACACGGACACGGGGAGAACATAAAAACTCCACACGGAAAGGACCCGGACCGTCCCAGCTGGGGATCAAACTCAGGACCTTCTTGCTGTGAGGCGACAGTGCTACCCATGGAAGCACTGTGCCGCCCTAAACACTGAAATATCACTAAGTTTATTATTATAAAGATAGACGCACAATCGCTGATGCAACAGCTAAGACTTTTCTGGAAAGTCTTTCTAATAGAATTTAGAACATGACTGAAGGAACATGAGTTCAGCCAGCAATGCTGGTCAATAAGATTGGACTCATACTGGGCATTCCATTTACATTTTCGGCATTTAGCAGACGATTCTATCCAAAGCGACTTACAGTACTGTGACAGTATACAGTCTAAGCAATTGAGGGTTAAGGGCCTTGCTTAAGGGCCCAACAGTGACGCCTTGCAGTGCTTTTTGATTACTAGTCCAGTACCTTAACTTCTGCGCCACCACTGTCCCAATGTATCCAAAAGCTGCAGGCCAGCATAATATTGTTAAAATGAAATAAATAAGACAAAATATATTAGCTTATATATCTCAAATTTTCATCTCTTGTAATATTAATTTTAATATTGCTGAAAGCAAGGTATAAAGCCAGACAAATAGGACCCCACATCTGTGCAAGTGCAACACCCACACCACCTGATCAGTTTATAATCATATTTAATGTTCTAATAATATTTTATGCCATTAATTGTTTAATAAGCTGTAGCATGGTACGTATTTGTTTACATCAAAATGTTCAAGTTGTTATTAGGTAAAAGTTACTGTTTATATAAATGCACCTTTTACTTGTAAATTATTACATTTTCATCTGGTGAAACATGTTTATGAAAGCAAACTTGTGTACAAAAACTGTAGCGATCACTGAGGCGTCCTTAACCGAGATGCGGTGGGATTCAAAATTGCACCGCTATTCGGGCTGCACGTTTTAATGACGTATTAAATAAGCGACCGAGTTTTCCCACTCGTGTGGTGGTGATCATGGCCGCGGTGTGCTGTGCTGGAGACTGGTTGGTGTTCACCAGCTCTCACAATCTAATAGCGGTGGATATTAAACACAGCAGGTCTGCAGTAAATCGTTTTGTTGTCGGTTTTTGTCTGTTGTTCCTAGTTTGTAGATTTTAAAGTAAATAGAGTCTGGAGCAAAACCGGTACTGAAGAAAACAGTAAAATACAGTAGATTCATATTAACAAAAGTGTTAATAAATGGTGATTAAAGAGTTCGTATAGAGACTGTTCGCCTATTTGTTTTGGGTTAATTTACTGAACTCAGATTTATTTGAATTGAATATGACAACTAGAGAATTATGGTTCTGATATTAACATTACAAAGGTCATTTTAAAACTGTTAAAGTTAATGCAAATACATGGAATTAATGAAAAGACATGCAGATATACACTGTTTAATCTATTTCAGGTATTTGTGTTAACTTTAAAGATTTAAAAATGATCTAATAGCATTTTATGCACATGTTTTTGGGTTCATACCATCTGACTGAAGTGAATTGAGTCAAACTAATGAATTTAAATGACTTTTATTATTATTTGTGGAAAGGTTACTGACCTGATCACTGCATTATAATGCACTGCACAACTAGCTGTGCTGTATTAAATATGTTTACATGAGCTTTATTGTAGTGTAATTTGATATATTATTTATTGTTGTCATTTTAATAGAAAAATACATACAATTAGACACAGAGTAGGTACATTACATTCAATTGTGTCAGTTATTAAACTTTATTTTGTTTTTGTGTTCTTTTAAACAGGGAACCATTTGTGTTCGACTGCAGCAAAGCCGAGCAGAAACCAAAAGAAACCGAAAGTGAGAATAAAAGGTAAAATGATCAGACTTGTGTGTAGAAATTTTGCCCCCTTGACTTGATATGTCGCTGACCCCCACGTTTACGTTCTTAATGGACAAACTTTGTTCCAGTGTTTTCCCCTTAACTTAAAGCCCTTGGACTTTGACAACCATTTGCTCTAGCCCTAATTACACCCTTGATCTTGCACCCACAGTGGTGCAGATCTGATAGTAAGTTTTAATATTGGTTTCACAGACTAATTGTTATTATATCAGATAAATTTTTTATCCATGATTGCTTCAAGCATTATTCAAGTGTGTTTTTTTTAGTGTAAATCATTTTTTCATGATTTTTACTGCTACTATTTTTCTCTACTGCTGCTACTACCTCTATTGGAGAGATGCCATACAAAATTTAATTGTACCTGTGTATAGTGACAGTAAAGATTCTATTATATTATATAGAATAGATAGAAAATAACTCCTTTATTTGTCATATATACATATACAGTACAACGAAATTCTTTCTTTGCATATTGCAGCTTGTTTTTTTTGGAAGCTGGGGTCACAGCGCAGGGTCAGTCGTTGTATGGCGCCCCTGGAGCAGAGAGGGTTAAGGGCCTTGCTCAAGGGCCCAACAGTGACAGCATGGCAGAGCCGGGATTCAAACTCAACCTTTTGGTTGATAGCCTAAAGCTCTACCTACTAGGCTACCACTGTCCCCCTGTTTCAATGGTATCACCTTTATACTTACACCTTTATATTTTGCATCACTAGCAGGTAGTCTTGAATAACTGTATGTTTATCCCATAATAGTTGCATACACAAGACACAGCCCACACTGTCTAAAAATTAACCTGAATCTGATGATAATACTTCATGTTTTCCCATTTTCAGTGATGGTGGGGAGTCTCAGCAGGAGGGGAGCGACCAGATCCTCGCCTTTGCCTCGTCTGCGTCAGGAAACTACGCCGCATTAACCGATGACAACAAACGTCTCGTTCTCTTTCGCACGCAGCCGTCATTGGAGTGCATCAGCACAAGGTATCGACCGCTGTTCCGTATCTGTATACTGACGATGACGATTTAATGTGAGCGTGAATGCTGATGTTTTTGGTGTTCACTCTGTAGGTGGGTGGTGCGCAGATGCACCTCCCTGGTGTTCAGTCAGGCCGAGGACGAGCTGTTTGGGGCTGATAAGTCCGGCGACGTGTATTCGTTCTCCGTTCTGGAGCCACAGAAACAGGGCGAGTTAAAGCTCGGACATCTGTCTATGCTACTCGGCATCGTAAGTTTTGTTTACAGATGATTAAAACATAGATCGCGATTAAACATGTGAACATTTGGTTACCTGCAAAGTTTAGGTTCAGTCAGGCTTAAGGTCTTTTAGGAGTGTAAAAATACGCACATACACCGATCAGCCATAACATTAAAACCACCTCCTTGTTTCTACATTCACTGTCCATTTAATCAGCTTTACTTTCCCTATAGAAGCACTTTGTAGTTCTACAATTACTGACTGTAGTCAATCTGTTTCTCTGCATGCTTTGTTACCCCCTTTTATGTTGTTCTTCAATGGTCAGGACCCCCACAGGACCACCACAGAGCAGGTATTATTTAGGTGGTGGATGATTCTCAGCACTGCAGTGACACTGACATGGTGGTGGTGTGTTAGTGTGTGTTGTGCTAGAATGAGTGGATCAGACACCGTGTCCACTCACTGTCCACTCTGTTAGACACTCCTACCTGGTTGGTCCACCTTGTAGATGTAAAGTCAGAGACGATCGCTCATCTATTGCTGCTGTTTGAGTCGGTCATCTTCTAGACCTTCATCAGTGGTCACAGGACGCTGCCCACGGGGCGCTGTTGACTGGATATTTGTGGTCGGTGGGCTATTCTCAGTCCAGCAGTGATGGTGAGGTGTCTGATCCACTCATACCAGCACAACACACACTAACACACCACCACCATGTCAGTGTCACTGCAGTGCTGAGAATGATCCACCACCTAAATAATACCTGCTCTGTGGTGGTCCTGTGGTGGTCCTGACCATTGAAGAGCAGCATGAAAGGGGCTAACAAAGCATGCAGAGAAACAGATGGACTACAGTCAGTAATTGTAGAACTACAAAGTGCTTCTATATGATAAGTGGAGCTGATAAAATGGACAGAGTGTAGTTTAATGTTATGGCTGATCGGTGTATATACAAACAGAAATAAATAAAGGTAATCATGTAAAACCAGTTGTTAAATACCTGTAAAAGAGAGTTCACAAGTCACTGCTTTCTGTTTATATTTGTGTTCTATTTACTGTCCCAACTTAGTTTGGTTACTGTAATGCATTATTTCTTCAGTCTCTTTCTCCAGATGATAAGTACATCATCACGGCAGACAGAGACGAGAAGATCAGAGTGAGCCATCGCACGTCCCCGTACAACATCCAGGCCTTCTGTCTTGGTCACACAGAGTAAGCACGATACACACCGCATCTTTCTATTATTGAACAATGTCATTTTATGTATAATATAACTGTATAATAGACACAGTAAGCAGCTGGAAGCTCACAGGTTAAGGTACTGGACCGGGAATTGGAAGAGTGCCTTGTACAGCCCCACTGCTGCTAGGTTGCCATAGTTGGAACTCTTAACTTGGAGTTCTTAACCCTCGATTACTTGCATTGCATTCAGTCACAATTGCACATAAAGCACCCACATCTATTTTTATGTGTATTTATGGGTTGTAATTCATTTCTGTTTATATTTAGATGAAGCAGCATTGTTTTATAGCCCTGTTTTTGTTGTCTGTTGCAGGTTTGTAAGTGCACTGTGTACTCCTGCTGGTCATACAGAGTGGCTCTTGTCGGGCTCAGGGGTAAATAAATATTAAAACTTTTCTGCTCAGTATAACTAAACATCTACCAAATGACACACAATTGTCATTGTGTTCTTCAAAAAGTTTCTGCACTTTTTAAACTCTGTTAAGAATTTCAAAAACTAATAGCATCACTTTTCTACATCGTCGCCTTCCGTACCAATTTTTTAATACCATCAGCAAAAAATGTGTTTGCTTGAGCTCGTAGCCACTGATGCGCCGCTGCTTTCACATCATCATCACATGAAAATCTTCTTCCCCTTAAAAGCTTCTCTGAGCGTCCAAAAAGGAAGAAATCAGATGGAGCTAAATCCGGACTGTAAGCGTCTCTCAGTCTCACAGACACGAGCGATTCCTCCTCCTCCCACCCTCACCGCTTATAACCACAATATAAAAGTGCAGAAACTTTTTGAAGATCGTAATACACTGAAGAGCCAAAACATTAGAACCACCCTTCTAAACAGCATTGACACGTTAATGGACTCTGCAAGACATTTGTGGTACCAGGGCACTACCAGCAGGTTCACGACTTCTGCTGGCTTATCGATGGCACCTGCACAGAGATTGGTGTGTGACTTTCTGTGTGCGATACGGATCTTCATGTGAACCCACCTGGTGCAGGGGAATAGAAGCGGTCCGATACCGCACATGTATTGGAAGGAGTGTGTTAGTCACAGCCTTCTTCTTGATCAAGAATGAAGGTCTGCAGCAGCTGAGGAAGAAATACAAATACAAAATGTGTGATGGGGGAGGGGGGGGATTTAAATTTGATTGAAACTGATGTTATGTGTAATGATGTGCTGATCTAGCTGCTCGTGGTAACACTTGGTATTTTTTGGCAGGACGGAACAATGAAAGTTTGGCAGTACGAGACCGGCCGACGGTTACAGAGTTTCGACCTGCAGCAGTTTGGGTTCTCAGAAGACTCGAATACAGAAACTGAAGAGGTAACCCTTACATTTATAAAGACACAAGTGATGTTAATGGCAGTGAACTAGAGCATTACTGTCTTCAGTGGAGTGGCTTATTTCAATTGAAATGATAACCATAGGCATTTCGATTTATTCATATGTAAGCATGGTCCCATCCTCCGATATTTAACAGAGTTAGTTACTACTTTTATTGTTAAGTCAAATGTATTTGTATAGAGCTTTTTACAGTAGTCAAGGACCGACAGACCAAAAAACCTCTGTTGAGCAAACCTAGGCCGACCGGGGCAGGAAAAACTCCCTTAAAATTACAGGAAGAACCTTGAGAGGAACCAGACTCAGCAGGGACCCCCATCCTCCCTACTAATAAAGTAAACAAGCAATTAGACTTTTTCATTATTCAGTCCAGTCTGTAATAATGTCCGTAGTGAGTTCTGGACATCATTGGTGCAAACAAGCCAGGTTTCCATCACATCCAGCAGGAGCAGCATTGTCGGAACCTCAAGTTTAAACCTCTTGATACCTTAGTAGAAGAGCTATTTTGACATGTTTACTCAATCTAGACATATACGATTCCCCAATCGGCTGCTGAAAAGCAACAGACGACAAACAGTTTGCTTGTAAATGATTGTATAAACAGTGCTGCTTTATCTAAATATAAACAACATTTAATGATTGGCTCATTTGAAGAGTGGGAATACTGGAGCAGCTGAATATAACTAGATTATTAGGACAATTGGGGGGTTTGTCAGAAGTGTTTCAGTATGGTTTTCCCCTTGAGTAAACATCATAACCTCTATTATGATTTCACCGTGATTTGACTAGGCACAGAGATTTGCTATAAGTCGGATCATCGGTTCTCCTGATGGAAGTCACGTTGCCGTGCAGTGTGAAAGGTCTGGATCGGTTTTCTAAACTGTATAAGCTAAAGTCAGAACAGTATTTGCTGCTTATGTTAAAGCTAACTGTTTATTTCATCAGTTTTCCTGCCGTTCAGCTGTTTGCGACGGACGGCGAGCGCTTGACCCCCACTGAAAAGCTCGTCCTGCCACATAAACCCTGTGGTGTGACCTTCGACTCTCGGAGCGGACTTTGGGTCTTACTGGAGAACGAGGACGCTAACGTGCTCCTGTACACGCATTCGGATGGACGCTGGCAGGTATGTGACCACGAGGGATCTTCAAAAAGTTTCCTCACTTTTATGTTGTGGTTATAAGCGGTGAGGGTGCAGTAGGAGGTCGGGTCTTTTCATGTGATGATGATGTGAAAGCAGCGGCGCATCAGTACCCTCATATCTGCACACACTCTCTCGAGCTTTATTTTTACTACATGCTGATGGTTTGGCTGTAACGTTCTTAACTTGTGGTTGTTTGTGTGGTGCAGAGAGAATCAGAGAGTGCTGATCTGCAGAGGGTATCAGAAACGCTCCACACCCGCCGGGAACTCTTGAAAGGTACGTCATGTGGTCCATTTTATTTAGAAACTTTAGTAGTATGAATCTTTTTGGTTAAAATGAAACACTTATCAAAAATGTAATGATAGTCACTGTTTGCAATACCATTTCCACGTGCACAGAATAAATGTACTAAGCTAAAACCTTTTATTCAGTGGTATGTCGAAGTATTTCTGAGCCCATGTGATATTATCCAGCTTTCCTAAACTGTTGGATAATTTGCTTTTGCCTTTACGGATCCTTGCTTATTAACAACGAGCCTTATTTAGTGTAGCCCAATTTAGCGTAGTCAATTTGTCTTATTTTGCAGTCGAGCTGGGTATATTGCTGCTCACGCCTCCTCCAACCCACACGCAACCCTCAGCGGAACCCTTTTCCACCCATGCACCCTGCACAGGCGCCTCTCTATCTGCTAATCAGGGTCCTTACACAGTGCTTGAAGACCCTAACACGTATTCTGGTCAGCCCTCCATGCAGGCAATGCCAATTATGCCTGCTAGATGGCGCCCAGCCGACCGGTGGCAACGTCGAGTTTCGAACCGAGGAGTTCAGAATCCCGGCAATTCCTTTGCACTACATGTTGTGATGTTTGTGAATTGCTGCTGTAACACTGCAATCCATCGTACCATCCACCTTATCTGGAATTGGGAATTGTACGTACGCTGATGTACGCCGAATATTTTTACACCTTTAATCAGTTTCTCTCCTGGTGTTCCTTTCAGACTCGGCGGCGACGGAGAGCCGTTTTCATCACCTGTACAAGGTGAACTTCGACAACATGGCGTCGTATTTACAGAAGAAACACGAGAGACTCCAGCAACAGAACCAGAAGGGGGTCAGAAAGAGGGCGGAAGGAGGGGGACCACAATCCAACGGGGCAACAAAGAAGAGCAAGAGCGGTGTTGAAGCGGAGGCTGAGCCCCAGAACTGCGACACGGAGAGCTAGAACCTGAGATTCTGCATCGAACGGACTGATAAATATTATAGTGATCGACCGGTGTGGGTGTGGGTGTGGGTGTGGGTGTGGGTGTGGGTGTGGGTGGGGGTGGGGGTGTGGGTGGGGGTGGGTGTGTGTGTGCGTGTGTGTGCGTGCGTGTGTGCGTGCGTGCGTGCGTGCGTGCGTGTGTGTGTGGAGCTTGGTTTAGTTTTCCATCCTGTACAAACATGCAAACATTTCATCTTTTATTTTACTTTAATGAACCTCTAAGGCAAAACTACTTTCTTATATTTTAAAATAAATGTTTCGTTTCCTTATAGTCAAACTGTGTGTGTGTGTGTGTGTGCTTGTACATTAAAATATACACCGATCAGCCATAACATTAAAACCACCTCCTTGTTTCTACACGCACTGTCCATTTTATCAGCTCCACTCCACTTCTACAATTACTGACTGTAGTCCATCTGTTTCTCTGCATGCTTTGTTACCCCCCTTTCATGCTGTTCTTCAATGGTCAGGACCCCCACAGGACCCCCACAGAGCAGGTATTATTTAGGTGGTGGATCATTCTCAGCACTGCAGTGACACTGACATGGTGGTGGTGTGTTAGTGTGTGTTGTGCTGGTATGAGTGGATCAGACACAGCAGCGCTGCTGGAGTTTTTAAACACCTCACTGTCACTGCTGGACTGAGAATAGTCCACCAACCAAAAACATCCAGCCAACAGCGCCCCGTGGGCAGCGTCCTATGACCACTGATGAAGGTCTAGAAGATGGTAGGAGTGTCTAATAGAGTGGACAGTGAGGTGTTTAAAAACTCCAGCAGCGCTGCTGTGTCTGATCCACTGCAGTGCTGAGAATCATCCACCACCTCAATAATACCTGCTCTGTGGGGGTCCTGACCATTGAAGAACAGGGTGAAAGCAGGTTAAAAAGTATGTAGAGAAACAGATGGACTACAGTCAGTAATTGTAGAACTACAAAGTGCTTCTATATGGTAAGTGGAGCTGATAAAATGGACAGTGAATGTAGAAACAAGGAGGTGGTTTGTATTGGTTAAATGTTTTGAAAATTTTAACGCCAAGCCACATGTCTTCATGTCTTCATGTCTTCATTTTATATTTAAAAGTTTATTTTTGTATTAAAGAACAAAGCGTGACTACAAATCTGTACAAACCTCAATAATATATATCATATAAAACCCAAATAAAAACAAGGCAGATATAGAATAATATCAAATAAAACACCGAGTGTGTTGAACACAGTTCACGTTCCCTGAAAGAGGCTTTGGATTGTCTGGAAAGTTCACCAGCACTTCCTTCTACATTCATCCACTCTTCAAACTACTACTGAACCTCCAGGAGAAGAATCGTCACACTGAAATTAAGCATATGTAAATATATCATCAGTTTAAGGTTAATATTGTGATATTTGCAGTAAAGTAATATTATAAATAGGGCAACTACAGAACAACTACATAAAAGTACTGAATTATTTGGTAGTCAAGCTTCTTCCGTGGCCTCTGATCATTAGCTTTGCATTGCGCTTGGTGATGTGAGGCTTGGATACAGCTGCTCGACCATGGAAACCCATTCCATGAAGCTCTACACACTGTTCTTGAGCTAATCTGAAGGCCAAATGAAGTTAGGAGGTCTGTAGCGATTGACTGCAGAAAGTTGGCGACCTCTGTGCATGATGTTCCTCAGCATCCGCTGACCCGCTTATTATTATTATTATTATTATTATTTTAAATGCTTACCTTATTTCTTCTTTCCTCCCATGGTGAGATTCTCACTTTTCTTTTTCTGGACCTGCAGCAGAGAAAACAAGGTGGGCAAAACACACTCATTGGAAAAAATAACGATTTGTCGAGTCAATGCGTCACTCCTGGTGTCTGACCTCATTCATGGCATCGTCGATCTGTTTGAGTTCTTCATATCGGTCCCGTGATTCTCTAAGTGGCTGAACCATGACCTCTTCAATCTGAGGGAACAGCTGTAACACACATGATTTGTTGAGCAAATGTGTTTGTTCAGCCAAAAGGAATCATAATTTATATATATAATTTCTATTGGTGAATATACATTATAGTGGAGAGTGTGTGTGAATAACAGGTAAGCTCCATTATACTAGCTTATATCATCATACGCTTACCTTCATCACCGTCTCAAACATGGGGATGAGGACGAACTTGATGAAGCCGATCTGAGCCGTGGGCTTAGTGACCTTTTCTCTGTCCATGAATGGAGCGATGGGTAATCCCTCTGCCTTCTCCCTGTCGCTCTGCATTCGGATTATTAAAGAAAAAAGAACACTGGTGTCTATTTTTGCCAAGTATAACGTCTTAATACATGGCACATACATGTGGTCACTGTCTGTGATATACTTTGCATGTTCTCCTTTATATGTGTGACGCTTTGTTATGGATTGTTGCCCTGTTCTTGCATAATTCGCTGAAAATTTATTAATGAATGGTAGATTTCATCTGTTTACGTTCCAGGTGGTAAATGTTAAGGTTTATTGAATATAAGTTCTTATCTGACCTGCATGAAGTACTCCTCCAGCAGACAGTCCACCCAGGGCTCGGCCACCTCCATGGGCCGGACCTCGTTCGAGATGTCACAGCACTTGATCAACACCATTTTTAACTAACAGAGAACGTTCACAAAACAAAACAATCACAAATCAGCCAACCAAAAAGGAGTGCTTTATAGCAATTTACTCTGCATCTACTCTGTATTAGGCCTTTTGTACTATATAAAATATAGTATCTATCTGTCTGTCTGTCTGTCTGTCTACCTATCTATGTCTGTCTGTCTATCTGTCTGTCTATCTAGCTGTCTGTCTATCTGTCAATTTATCTATGTCTGTATGTCTATCTATCCGTCTGCTTGTCTATCTATCTATCTATCTATCTATCTATCTGTCTGTCTGTCTGTCTGTCTGTCTGTCTGTCTGTCTGTCTGCCTGTCTGTCTGTCTGTCTGTCTGACTGTCTACCTATCTATGTCTGTCTGTCTGTCTGTCTATCTATCTGTCTGTCTATCTAGCTGTCTGTCTGTCTATCTGTCAATTTATCTATGTCTGTATGTCTATCTATCTATGTCTGCTTGTCTGTCTGTCTATCTATCTATCTATCTGTCTGTCTGTCTGTCTGTCTGTCTGCCTGACTGTCTACCTATCTGTCTGTCTGTCTGTCTATCTAGCTGTCTGTCTGTCTATCTGTCAATTTATCTATGTCTGTATGTCTATCTATCCATGTCTGCTTGTCTATCTGTCTGTCTGTCTGTCTGCCTGTCTGTCTGTCTGTCTGTCTGTCTGTCTCTCTCTGTCTATCTATCTATCTATCTATCTATCTATCTATCTATCTATCTATCTATCTATCTATCTATCTATGTCTGTATGTCTATCTGTCTGACTGTCAATCTATCTTTATGTCTGTCTATCTATCTGCCTGTCTATTTATCTATCTGTCTCTCTCTCTCTTTATATGTGTATGTATATGTCGTCACATTCAGTACTTACACAAGTGACGTGCTCCTCATTGGTGTAATCGAAGTTCTCCACCTTCTGTTTAAAGGAATCGAGGATCTCCCCATGTCGAGCCATGTCTGTAGCTAGTATCAGAGTGATAGTTCCCTGTAAATGTAATAAAGAATGTGTTAAAACTTATTATATAACGTACTTATAATAACGAGAATGAATTTGATTTAGTAAAACAATGAAGCACTGCTAACAACAAACAATGGAACAAAATACTCAGATTTTAAAACAGTAGATTAAAAAACGTTTATGGTGTGTACAAAATTAGGAATATCAAGAGTCTCAGTTCTTTAAATGTAGAAACAGTGGATGTTCATGTAGCAAAACTCGTGAGTTCAAATCTAGCTCTGCTACCAGCAGGGTGGGCGCCTACACGGACAATGATTGGCTCGTCCGCTGGGTTGGATGCTGGGGGGGATTCCTCATAACTGATGCAATTATGACCTCTGCTGGCTGATTGATGCCACTAGAGATGGGGGATAACGGGGATCAGTGCGTGACTCTCCATGCATGAGACTAAGCCCCATATGAACTCGCAGTCGGCTACTGCACACGTGTCGGAGGTCAACATCAGTAGAGAGGAAGTGTAATGCAATTGGGTAATTGGAAATGACAAGATTTAGAGGAAAAATGCAAAAAAATCACTTAGACTGAGATATTTTATCATGTCAGATTGCTTTAGATCAGATATAAAGTTGGTATTTGCAAAATAAGACTTTAAGAGGTCATCAGATTTTGTATATGTAAACTTTAGTTTAATAGCATCACATGAAACTTTACAGGTAGCTACGCCCGTGTCTGTGTGGGTTTCCTCCGGGTGCTCCGGTTTCCTCCCACAGTCCAAAGACATGCAAGTGAGGTGAACTGGAGACACTAAATTGTCCATGACTGTGTTCATTAAACTTGTGAACTGATGAACCTTGTGTAATAAGTAACTACCGTTTCTGTCATGAATGTAACCAAAGTGTAAAACATGACGTTAAAATCCTAATAAACAAACAAACTTACGAACAGGTAGCTACAGTATTTGCGATCATTTAATTTCATTGCAGCTATAAATGACTCAAAGAGCCACACACACACCTGACGTACACACTTAAACACACCTGCCGTATCTGTTTGAAGGCCTCAGAGTCGAAGTTGGCGAAGATATTACAGTCAGGCTGCGAGAAGATCTGGAAGGCTACGGCACAGTGGTGGTTCTCCAGAGGAGAAATATCGTTATACCTCACGGCCAGCTCCGTCCGGGCATTTATCTGATAGCTGAACACAGGGACACAACACGATTGTACATTTTAATACAGAATAAAAGCAATGATCTTTGTGTCTGTAATCTGGTGAAATGATATTACGTGTTATTGTATCCGGGATGATCGAGGTCGTGACACACAGCCGCCGTCATGAGGATCAGAATATCAACCTGTGTGAAATTTTCCTGAAGGAAAAACAAACACACTGAATCAGAAGTGTTCCTGTTTTTCCTCCTTATTTCTGCGTCTGCTTGATTATAGAATGAGTATTTTCAGATCATCAGTGTATAATTTATACACGTACACATTATACAACCACTATATTTCTATATAAGTTTTTGGCTTTTATCGCTGATTTCACTTAAGAAGAAATAAACCGGGTCTCAAATATTCCTCTGATTAAACTGATTAAATCATTTTATTCTGCTAGAATTACAAAATACGTCTGTAAGATCCTGGCGGGACTGATTGCTGTTAATTATACATGAATCCTTATGACATAACGCTTGGTTTTTTCCACAGAAGAAGTGTGTGTGTGTGTGTGTGTGTGTGAGTGTGTGTGTGTGTTTGAGGGTTATTGAGTGTCAGCAATCTCTGCACTCATTACAGACTGGGATAATTAGGAAGAAACCCTCCGAACGGATGCCCATGGCAACGGATGTGTAAAGAGGAGAACGAGGGGCTGAAGAGCTTCTCCAGACGACGAGATTCTGCCTTTCACCTTCTTATCTGTCCAACCCACCCTCCGCACCTTCTTAACATGCTTATTTATGTCTTTCTATGCGATTGCTAATTGTGTCACTGATGGTAATTGGGGTCTTAAAATAAAGCTGATGCATTATTTTATTGGTGGCAGTGTGGTGCAGTGGGTAGCACTGTCGCTTCACAGCAAAAAAGGCCTGGGTTCCATTCCCTGGCCAGACAGACAGGGTTGGAGTTTGCTTTCTGCGTGGAGTTTGCATGTTCTCCTTGTGTCCATGTGGGTTTCCTCTGGTTTCATTTACATTTACATTTTCTGCATTTACAGTAGTTACTGTATACAGCCTGAGCAACTGAGGGTTAAGAGCCTTGCTCAAGAGCCTAGCAGCAGCAACCTGGCAGTGGTGGGGTTTTGAACCAGCGACCTTCTGATTACAAGTCCAGTACCGTAACCACTAGGCTTATAACTTTCCTTCCACAAAGCCGATTAGAGCTACTAGGAATTGCCGTGAGTGCATAAGTAAGTGTGTATGTGTGTGCTATGATGGACTGGTGATCTGTACAGGGTGATTAGACCCACAGAGACCCTGACCAGGTTGAAGCAAGTAAAACAGCTGGTAAAACAGATAGTAAATTATAATAATAATAATAATACATTTTATTTATATAGCGCTTTTCAAGATACTCAAAGACGCTTTACATAAGACAAATAATCAAAACAAATACGTACATACACCATACAAATCATAGTACAAAATCAAAATAGTACATCAACATCAAGAATAATTAAGATAAAAACAAAGAGAGCAGCATAAGACAGTTCATTAAAAATTAGCTAAATTATGAGAGAGAACAACAAATATAGAACAATTTCTTAAAATTAGACAGAAACAGGACAGATTTACATGCAATCAGGAAACTGAAAACTTTACAAGTTTTAGGATCTAGGACTTCACATTTCTGTCGTGATCTAAGTATAAAAACTATTAAAAAGAATAGCAAAAATAAAAGCATTTATTTCGTGTTGTTACAAGTTAAATGCCATATTGAATAGATGAGTTTTGAGAAGTGACTTGAATTTGGACAGGTCAGGACAATCTCGTAGGTGTTTGGGGAGAGCATTCCATAAAGATGGAGCAGCTATGGAAAAGGCCCTGTCACCCCAGGTCCGGTGCTTGGTCCTAGAGGGTATGGACAGTAGGTTAGCCTCAGAAGAGCGAAGGCTACGGGAGGGAATGTGCTGATGGAGCAGGTCGGTGAGGTAGGATGGGGCCTGATTATGGAGAGCTTTGTGAGTGAATAGAAGAATTTTGAATTGAATGCGTTGAGCAACGGGAAGCCAATGAAGTTTTTGTAGAACAGGTGTAATATGATCACGGGAGCGAGTATGAGTAAGGAGGCGAGCAGCTGAATTCTGGATATACTGAAGTTTTTTTAGGATTTTGTTAGATGTACCATAAAGGATGCTATTGCAATAATCAATTCTGGATGTAATAAAAGCATGAATCAAGGTTTCGGCGGCAGAAAAGGAGAGTGATGGACGTAGACGTGCTATGTTTTTTAGATGAAAGAAAGCAGTTTTGGTGATGTGATTTACATGGAGGTCAAAAGAGAGGTTGCTATCAAAAATTACACCAAGATTTCGGATGTTAGAAGACGGAGACAAAGTGTCATTATCAATGGTAATTTGAAAATTTTTTGTGGTTTTTGCCAGGGTTGTAGGACCTACGATGATCATATCTGATTTTTCACAGTTTAATTTGAGGAAATTAGCTTTCATCCACAATTTCATTTCAGTGATGCAATTTGTCAGAGTGGAGTGAAGTTCAGTATTAATGGATTTGGAGGAGATGTAAAGCTGAATATCATCAGCATAGCAGTGGAAATGTAAACCATGCCGACGTATGATGTCACCAAGGGGGAGCATATAAAGAATAAACAAAAGGGGACCTAACACTGAGCCTTGGGGAACGCCTTGGGACAGTGGAGCAATGGCAGAACTACAATTGTTGATATTAACAAACTGTTGTCTGTTTACGAGATATGACCTTAACCACAAAAGGGCAGTACCAGTGATGTTGACAGAGGATTCAAGGCGGGACAGAAGAATGGAGTGATTAATGGTGTCAAAAGCTGCAGTAAGATCAAGGAGGACGAGAATATTAATTTGTCCAGAGTCTGAGGAAAGAAGAAGGTCATTTGTGACTTTGAGGAGGGCTGACTCAGTGCTGTGCTGGGGGCGGAAACCAGACTGAAATGATTCAAATAGATTATTGGAATTTAGGTGATCTTTGAGCTGTGAGGCAACAACACGTTCCAGTATTTTCGACAGAAATGGAAGATTGGAAATGGGCCGAAAGTTACTCATAATGTTAGAGTCAAGTCCAGGTTTTTTAAGTATGGGAGTAACAGCAGCCAATTTGAGTGATTGAGGGACTGAGCCAGAACTAAGAGAGGAATTGATTATCTCTGTGATAAGTGATGAGATAACTGGAAAACAACCCTTAACAAGTTTTGATGGAGCAGGATCCAAAACACAAGTGGAGCTTCGCATCCCTGTTAAGATCTCAGATAGGTCCAAATGAGACACAGGTGAGAACTGAGACAGAGGCTGGGTAATAAATTGAGATGAGATAGGCGGAGAAACAGAGATGACAGGGGAAACTGTCAGAAAATTGTGGATATTCTCAACTTTTGTTTGAAAAAATGAGAGGTAAGAGTTACACTTGTCAACTGTAAAGGAATTGGTAGTATTGTCAACTGGTTTGAGAAGTTTATTTATTGTGGAAAAGAGAGTCTTAGGATTTGTTGATCCAGCATGTATGAGTTCGGAATAGTAAGTGGATCGGGCTGCCGTAAGAGCGTCTTTGTAATGTTGAAGATAATCAGAATAAATCTGATAATGTACTGTTAGACCGGTTTTCTTATAAAGTCTTTCAAGCTGGCGTTTACGGGATTTCATTTGGTGAAGCTCAATTGTGTACCATGGTGCAGAATGACTAAATGAAACAAATTTGGTTCTCAAAGGAGCCAGCTCATCAAGACATGAGGCGAGTATGTCATTATAGTAATCGACAAGGTCAGATGAATTACTAGACAGTACAGGACAGACAGACATCTTTTTAACAAGAGAATCTGAGAAAGCAGAGGGAGAGATATATTGAAGATTCCTGAAGGATATTTTACGTTTAGCTCTAGTGATGGGCCTAGTGACCTCAATGTCCATGATGATTGTCAAATGATCAGAGACAGTAAGGTCATGGCTGGACGGCTGATTATTATTATATTATTATATTATTATTATAAATTAATGAATTTAAGCAACAGGTGTGGCTGATACACGGTCATGGACAATTTTGTATCTCCAATTCACCTCATTTGCATGTCTTTGAACCGTGGGAGGAAACCGGAGCTCCCGGAGAAAACCCACACAGACACAGGGAGAACATGCAAATTCCACACAGAAAGGACCCTGACCACTCCACCTAGGGGATCCAACCCAGGACCTTCTTGCTGTGAGGCAACAGTGCTACCCACTCAGCCACATCAAATCAAAATCAAGGTTTATTTGTCACATACATAGTCATACACAGTACAACTGGCATATATAATGTATACATACTGTATAATGCATATCTATAGTCAGTCTGTGTTTTTAATATAAAGTTTTATATAAAGGATTATTTTGGACCTGTTCTTGAGTCCAGTGACTGTAGTGGTGGCTCATTGGTTTAGATTTAAGATTATAGTCAAACCTTACAATCCACCACTGATCATCTAACGACTGATTTTAGTGATTTACGAACAACTTTAAGAACTAACAAACTACTTTAAGTACTACGTTAAATGTAGGAGAGTTCTTAAGTACGAGGGGACGAAGTACTTGGTGTTTTGGGAAACGCACCCCAGACCCTTAACCCCTGACCGCTCATGTTTTAGTATTATATTGCCTTAAGTGTAAAATAATCTGGATTAAAATGTTATCAAAATAAAACAATACAATACAGCACGTAGTTACCTGAAGGTTGCAGAGGTAGATCATGCTGTACATCATCTGTGTGACACAGAAGCAGTGACGGAAGTTGTGGAACGGATTGTTTCTGTAGTTGTCATGAATGCAGAGCTACGAGCAAAACAGATTAAACCAGGATGAGAAGGGAAACGGTCACAAAAATAATACTGGACAGTGTTTACATTCAGACAGGTTTAAAACAGGAACATACAATAACAAAATAAATTATATTATTAACTAAGATTTTAGTTTAAACCTGTAGTATGTAAACAGTGTCGAACAGTTAAATCATCAGTATTTTCTAAAAGTTTAACTACATTTAACAGGTTAAATTTTCTTCAGTAGTTTGTAAGAAGTTAAAATATTTAATGAACCCATTTGCACAATAAATGTATAATTTTCACATTTGCTAGGGTGACCATACGTCCTCTTTTTCCCGGACATGGACCAGGGATTTCTAAATCACCAAAAATGTCCAGGATTTGGCTTTAGTATTCTGTGTGCGCTATTATTTGCATGTTTTTGAACAGATTTCACCTTGTTAAAGTTATTAAAGTAGTCGTCTTCTTAAAAAGGACCTGTTTATTTATTTTAGTTCAATAACATAGTTGCTTGGTTATTTATACACATTGCCATGGTCCCACCAACACGTGACATTTTGATGTTGTATGTGGTTTCCATCTTTCCATCCATTCTCTCATCGATTTTCCTCTTTTCACCAGGTCATGGGAGTGGCACGGTGGGTAGCACTGGCGCCTCACAGCAAGAAAGTCCCGGGTTCGATCCCCAGGTGGGGTGGTCCGGGTCCTTTCTGTGTGGAGTTTACATGTTCTCCCTGTGTACTCCGGGTGCTCCAGTTTCCTCCCACAGTCCAAAAATGTGCAAGTGAGGTGAACTGGAGACACTAAATTGTCCATGACTGTGTTTGATATTAAACTTGTGAACTGATGAATCTTGTGTAATGAGTAACTACCGTTTCTGTCGTGAATGTAACCAAAGTGTAAAACATGACGACAAAATCCTAATAAACAAACAAACACCAGGTCATGAAAGCTCCTTGACTGTTCCATGAGTAGCAAACCACTAAGTAACTTTTAAACTGTTTAAGACAGACTGCTTGTGATTGGTGATAATAACGTTTCCGCTCTGTTCAGCAGCTCTCTCGTCTTTGCCATTGTGTACAAGGAACAGAGAATGAAACCTTTTGGAATAAGTAGTTTGCCATGCAGCTTGGCAGCAGGATAGTGCTGCTGCTCTAGAATGGGTGCCACATCGCAACATGTGCCCCAAGGACCTGAGTTTGATTCTCAACTCCATGTTCTCCCAACCTGTGTCTCCTACATACAAAACACAGCGTGCAGCTCCCTGTCCATGGAGTTTTCCTCTGTGCACCCAGTGTTTTCAGGAGGCACGAAACATACCATAACGTTCACCAGGATGGAAAAGTGAAGGAACATGGATGGAATAGATGGAACTAAGTACAATTAAATGCAAATGAACTAAATATTGACTGGAATCCAGTTGCAGATTTTGTGATGTTTGAATGTGTGTGTGTGTGTGTGTGTTAAAGAGAGAGAATTATCAGTCCACGCCTTACCAGCCATCTCTTCAGGGTGATGGGATTAATGTTGAAGTCTTTAACCAGACCCAAGTCATGGTACATGTGCTCCAGACAACTAAGCATCTGAAAAACAACAGAGTCAGATCAGCAGTTCATCTCATCTGTAGCAAAATCAACACAATTATACATAAAACCATGTTTCAGAAAAAGTCTGGACAACTAAAAATACAATAAAATACAATAAAAACAAGAACCTGTCAAGTGTTGATTCATTCTAACTTTTATTTAACTGACAAAAGTCCAAAGAAAAGGTGTCCAATGTTTCCACTGCTAAATTTAAATGTATTTTGTAAATATAAACAAATTCTCTCAAAAAAGTTGGGACATAGGAATTTTACCACTGTGTTACATCACCTTTCCTCTTATTTACACTTTTTTTTACACAAGTGGACCCTGGTCCATTCTTGTTGATATAAAACCTGAGCTGCCAAACAGTCACAATTGATGCACAATACATTTCCAACAGGAAACAGATCTGGACTGCAGGCAAGTCAGCCAAACACCTGCACCTTGTGTTTACTAAGCCACCCTTGTGTAGCGTGTCCAAAATGAGGCCTGGTATTGTCTCAGAGCAATAAAATATTATGTCTAAATTGCACAAAATGCAGTACGTAATGCAGCTAGGTAATGAGCTGTAAGTGATGTCTGCACACAGCAAGAGTAAAAATGATCAGATAACGTGCAGTTAGATAAGCGCAGACTGGAAATCACATTAAAGCATGTAAAAGTGAATAACACTTTGCTGGAGATTAAAACTGTGTTTCCACCCATTAGAAAGGATGCAAAAACACCTATAAGAGAACTTTATTATTTAATAAGTCTATGTGAAACTTTCACTTTTAAATCTTGGCTTGTTAATGTAAGTTTAAGATGTTTGTGTGAGTCTGAATTAAACTCTCTTGGTGTTAAAGTAGTTTTATTATAAATGGGGTTAAATTTTAGTGATGCCAGCAAATGTGTTTTAATTACTTTTCCAAGACGCAAATCTTGTTCTGCCCTAGCCAGATTAGTCAGTCAGCTATTAAATATTGACTATACACTACAAAATCAGTGTAGTCAGTGTATAATCACCACCTCCTTGTTTCTACACTCACTGTCCATTTTATCAGCTCCACTTACCATATAGAAACACTTTGTAGTTCTACAATTACTGACTGTAGTCCATCTGTTTCTCTACATACTTTTTAGCCTGTTTTCACCCTGTTCTTCAATGGTCAGGACCCCCACAGGACCACCACAGAGCAGGTATTATTTAGGTGGTGGATGATTCTCAGCACTGCAGTGACACTGACATGGTGGTGGTGTGTTAGTGTGTGTTGCGCTGGTATGAGTGGATCAGACACAGCAGCGCTGCTGGAGTTTCACTGTAGCTGCTGGACTGAGAATAGTCCACCAAACAAATATATCCAGCCAACAGCTCCCCGTGAGCAGCATCCTGTGACCACTGATGAAGGTCTAGAAGATGACCGACTCAAACAGCAGCAATAGATGAGCGATCGTCTCTAACCATCTACAAGGTGGACCAACTAGGTAGGAGTGTTTAATAGAGTGGACAGTGAGTGGACACGGTATTTAAAAACTCCAGCAGCACTGCTGTGTCTGATCCACTAATACCAGCACAACACACACTAACACACCACCACCATGTCAGTGTCACTGCAGTGCTGAGAATGATCCACCACCTAAATAATACCTGCTCTGTGGTGGTCCTGTGGGGGTCCTGACAATTGAAGAACAGAGTGAAAGGGGGTAACAAAGCATGTAGAGAAACAGATGGACTACAATCAGTAATTGTAGAACCACAAAGTGCTTCTATATGGTAAGTGGAGCTGATAAAATGGACAGTGAGTGTAGAAACAAGGAGGTGGTTTTAATGTTATGGCTGATCAGTGTATATCTATAGTGTAGAAGTGCTGGTAGCACTTGCAAGTTATTGTGACTTACTACCTGCTAACTCCCTAATCCAAAGAATATGAAACACAACTGCAGGCTCAAAGCACATATTTTACATTGAATGGCCTCTCTGGCCTCACCTCGTTGGATTCCCACTGCCACACGTCGAAGACCGGCTGTCTCAGAGCGTCTATCGTCTCCTTGGACAGGTGATACTACAATCCACACGGCCACGTACAAGCCACACAGAGGGAAGAGGGAATAAAGACAGGACAGCACAGCGTTAGAGTCTTACCTCGTTGGATTCCCACAGCCAGACGTCGAAGACGGGTTTTCTGAGGGCGTCTATGGTCTGCTGTGAGAGCATGTACTGCAGGCAGACAGAGCGCCCAGTTAACCCCCCAGCTCCTAACGCCTGGCTGGGGTCACCACACTACACAAGCTACAGACATCCTATATGGAGCAGGTTCTACATACTGTATAATCTGATGATTTAATGCTCATCATAATGACCATCAGTCCTACACCTGATTGTGATTGAACTAGTAATCAGAAGGGTGCTGGGTCAAGCCCCACCACCACCAAGTTGCCACTGTTTGGTCCTTAATTGTTTACAAAGAAAAAGTAAGAACACTGGGCAGTCGTAGCTTAACAGTTAAAGTACTGGACTAGTAATCACTGCTAGGTTGCTGCTGTTGGGCCCTTGAGCAAGGCCCCTAATCTTCAATTGCTCAGCCTGTATACCGTCACACTACTGTAAGTCGCTGTGGATAAATGCTGAAAATGTAAATATAATAAATAAGGGCTGGACAAATTACTAGCCATGGTACCTCCACACAGAAAGAACACGGACTGCTCCTTCTGGGATTCGAACCCAAGACCTATTTTGCTGAGACTAGACAGTGCTACCCACCAAGCCACCGTGCCACCAGATTTTGGAATCATCTCAAAATCTTAAGGCGAGCTGTAGTCTAGTGGTTTAGATACTGGACTAGTAATCTGAAGGTCACTGGTTCAAGCCCCACCACTGCCAGGTTTCAGCAGTTGGGCCCTTGAGCAAGGCCCTCAACCCTCAGTTGTCTAGACAGTATACTGTCACACTATTGTAAGTCACTTTGGATAAAGGCATCTGCTAAATGTGCTATCAAGGTCCTTAAGCTGGGCTGGACAAATTACTAGCCCTTGGACCTGGTACCTCCACACAGAAAGGACCTGGACTGCTCCATCTGGGATTCGAACCCAGGACCCCTTTGCTGTGAGACGACAGTGCTACCCACCAAGCCACCATGCCACCAGATTTTGGAATCATCTTAAAATCTTGAGGCAAGGCGTAGCCTAGTGGTTAAGGTACTGGACTAGTGATCAGAAGGTCGCTGGTTCAAGCCCCCCCCACTGTCAGGTTGCAGCAGTTGGGCCCTTAATTGCTCAGACTGTATACTGTCACTGTAATGTAAGTCGCTTTGGATAAAGGCGTCTGCTAAATGCCAAAAAGTGTAAATGTAAGGCCTTAAAAGTGCATTTTAACATCTAACTTCATTTGTATGTGACTCCAAAAGCAGGACCTGTTCAAAAAACTTGAAGCATAACTTGGAAATACCATGTTTTACCTTGGGGTACGAGGGCACATCTCGACGAGGCGTCTGCTTTTTGTTGTCATCCAGAAAACCACTGCAAAGATGAGATAGCAGATAATTACTGTCAAGAAAAGGAACCTTACGAGCTTTAATAATGCTGGCTAATGAAAGGAGGAGCACACCGAGCTGGTGTGGGACTCATCCGGATCTGATCTGTTCCTTATTAATGAGGAAGTACATGTGGGGAAAGTGATGAGCATGCACTTACACCGTTCAGGCATAACATTATGACCACATTCCTAATATTGTGTTGGTCTCTCTTTTGCTGCCAAAACAGCCCTGCAACTGTGATGCTCTGTGTATTCTGACACCTTTCTATCAGAACCAGCATGAACTTCTTCAGCAATCTGAGCTACAGTAGCTCGTCTGCTTATTTCGCTCCCCACGTGCATCAATGAGCCTTGGCCGCCCATGATCCTGTCACCGGTTTACCACTGTTCCTTCCTTGAAGCACTTTTGATAGATACTGACCACTGCAGACCGGGACACACCCCACAAGAGCTGCAGTTTTGGAGATGCTCTGACCCAGTCGCCTAGCCATCACAATTTGGACCTTAAATCCTCACGCTCGTCCATTTTTCCTGCTTCATCAACATCAACTCTGAGGATAAAATCTTCACTTGCTGTGTAATATATCACCCCCACTAACAGGTGCCGTGATGAAGAGATAATCAGTGTTATTCACGCCACCTGTCAGTGCTCATAATGTTATGCCTGATCTGTATGTTATAAGATCCTGAAGAGGTACAGCATATATAGAAAGAGGCATATCATTATCACACTGCAAATCATTACGAAGGGTGTCCACATACTTTTAACCATATAGTAGTATACATGCTTGTATGTATATAGGTTTGTTTATTTGTTTGTGTTTATTATCTGACCATAACTTGGTGCATCTGACTTTGCGTACAGGCTGATTTATTGGGGACAGACCTGTTGTTCCGACAAGCCATCTCCTCCCTCAGCTTCTTAATGTCACTACGACATTTCTCGATCTCCACCACCTTCATCCCCTCCACTAAGAGTAAAAAAGAGTGGGAATGTTAAAGGAGGAACAGAGGGGTGGAAGAAAGACAGAGCAAAGATGTGCTAAAATATGGGCACGAGAGTGTACGAGAATAAAAACTATACGAGGGATCTTTAAAAAGTTTCAGCACTTTTATATTGTGGTTATAAGCGGTGAGGGTGGAGGAGGAGGAATCGCTCGTGTCTGTGAGACTGAGAGACGCTTACAGTCCGGATTTAGCTCCATCTGATTTCCACCTTTTTGGACGCTCGAGGAAGCTTTAAGGGGAAGAAGATTTTCATGTGATGATGATGTGAAAGCGGCGCTACATCAGTTGCTACGAGCTCAACCGAAACATTTTTGCTGACGGCATTAAAAAGTCGGTACAACGCTGGAAAAATGCACCGGAAGGCGACGATGTAAAAAAGTGATACAATTTGTTTTTGAAATTCTTAATAAATAGAGTTTTAAAAAGTGTGGAAACTTTTTGAAGAACCCCCGTATATACAGAATGAAGCAAAAATGAGAAACTCTTACAGCAATATGTTCACAACTCTTTGTCATTTTGCACATTGTATCTCTATTCTCTACTAAATTGCTTCTATTTTTTATTTTTCTACTAATAATTAAAACCCTATTTCAATTTTTCTAATTGGCCTTTTTTTTGTATTAAAACATTTCTATTTGGAGTAATTTTTTTTAGTAGTACTGGGTATGACTTTGTCTGTAACAAATAAACTTTGATTTGATTTGCTAACAGGACGTGTTCCTAATAAAGAGGACAGCAAATTTAAACAGCCTTAAGAAATCCCCACAACACTGCTGCACCTGATACACTCATAACAGAACCACAGACACTACCATGACCATGCTTGTCTTATTGCAGTCACTGGGTGTCCTATTGACTAATACATGTGGTACAACTGGGTAACAAAGCGTCCAGAGCAACAGATGAGCTACAGTAAGTAATCGTATACCCGCATAGATCATCTGTATGAATGTACAGTGTATCACAAAAGTGAGTACACCCCTCACATTTCTGCAGATATTTAGGTATATCTTTTCATGGGACAACACTGACAAAATGACACTTTGACACAATGAAAAGTAGTCTGTGTGCAGCTTATATAACAGTGTAAATTTATTCTTCCCTCAAAATAACTCAATATACAGCCATTAATGTCTAAACCACCGGCAACAAAAGTGAGTACACCCCTAAGAGACTACACCCCTAAATGCCCAAATTGAGCACTGCTTGTCATTTTCCCTCCAAAATGTCATGTGACTCATTAGTGTTACTAGGTCTCAGGTGTGCATAGGGAGCAGGTGTGTTCAATTTAGTAGTACAGCTCTCACACTCTCTCATACTGGTCACTGAAAGCTCCAACATGGCACCTCATGGCAAAGAACTCTCTGAGGATCTTAAAAGACGAATTGTTGCACTACATGAAGATGGCCAAGGCTACAAGAAGATTGCCAACACCCTGAAACTGAGCTGCAGCACAGTGGCCAAGATCATCCAGCGTTTTAAAAGAGCAGGGTCCACTCAGAACAGACCTCGCGTTGGTCGTCCATAGAAGCTGAGTGCACGTGCTCAGCGTCACATCCAACTGCTGTCTTTGAAAGATAGGCGCAGGAGTGCTGTCAGCATTGCTGCAGAGATTGAAAAGGTGGGGGGTCCGCCTGTCAGTGCTCAGACCATACGCCGCACACTACATCAAATTGGTCTGCATGGCTGTCACCCCAGAAGGAAGCCTCTTCTGAAGTCTCTACACAAGAAAGCCCGCAAACAGTTTGCTGAAGACATGTCAACAAAGGACATGGATTACTGGAACCATGTCCTATGGTCTGATGAGACCAAGATTAATTTGTTTGGTTCAGATGGTCTCAAGCATGTGTGGCGGCAATCAGGTGAGGAGTACAAAGATAAGTGTGTCATGCCTACAGTCAAGCATGGTGGTGGGAATGCCATGGTCTGGGGCTGCATGAGTGCAGCAGGTGTTGGGGAGTTACATTTAATTGAGGGACACATGAACTCCAATATGTACTGTGAAATACTGAAGCAGAGCATGATCCCCTCCCTCCGGAAACTGGGTCGCAGGGCAGTGTTCCAGCATGATAATGACCCCAAACACACCTCTAAGACGACCACTGCTTTATTGAAGAGGCTGAGGGTAAAGGTGATGGACTGGCCAAGCATGTCTCCAGACCTAAACCCAATAGAACATCTTTGGGGCATCCTCAAGCGGAAGGTGGAGGAGCGCTAAGTCTCGAATATCCGCCAGCTCCGTGATGTCGTCATGGAGGAGTGGAAAAGCATTCCAGTGGCAACCTGTGAAGCTCTGGTAAACTCCATGCCCAGGAGAGTTAAGGCAGTTCTGGGAAATAATGGTGGCCACACAAAATTTTGACACTTCAGGAACTTTCACTAAGGGGTGTACTCACTTTTGTTGCCGGTGGTTTAGACATTAATGGCTGTATATTGAGTTATTTTGAGGGAAGAATAAATTTACACTGTTATATAAGCTGCACACAGACTACTTTTCATTGTGTCAAAGTGTCATTTTGTCAGTGTTGTCCCATGAAAAGATATACTTAAATATCTGCAGAAATGTGAGGGGTGTACTCACTTTTGTGATACACTGTATGTACCAGATGGGTGTACCTAATAAAGAGCCAGGTGAATGTATATGTGGCTTTGAGATTAACTGAGTAAAAAAGTGTAAGCACAGAGACAAAATAAAAGAACTACATTATAGCTGCTCAGTTGGCGCAGCGGTAAAGTACGCTAGCTCACCAGAGTTGGGGTCTCGAATACATCGTATCGAATCTCAGCTCTGCCTCTCCGACTGGGCTGGGCGGCTGTATGAACAACGATTGGCTGTTGTTTAGGGTTAGAGGGTAAGAAAGTCAGATCATAGGTCCTCATAACTGGTGCGACTGCGCCCCCTGCTGGCTGACTGATGGCGCCTGCACAGGGCTGAGGAATAATGCTGATGGGGGTGTGGCCCTCCGTGCACAGTAACCGTCAGTGTATGAACTCGACTCGTGCGGGTGAAAAATGCAGTCTGTACTGACTGTACGTGCCGGAGGGGGCACAAGTCAGTTGAGAGGCGTCCTCAGTCAACGGTGAAGGGTCGAATCAGTATAGATTCAATCACAAGCCAACCTAGCAGTCATCTGAAATCTTATCTTGCGATCTTGATCCAAAATACAGTCAACTGGGTCTTTTAAATTTTTTATTAATGTGCCACAGAGCGGAGCGGAATGATAACTACATTTTGATAACACACAATCGTACTGGTTCTCCTCATATCTATTTACGTTTTCCTTATAACTTGCTGTAGTGTAGACCACCGTCTTAAATAAGCAGCCGCCGTGACTATATTCTAATTGTTTTTGCAAACTCTGACCATCTGAGTGCAAAGTCTAATTTCTAATGAAGCCTCATGTCATAAAAAATTCAACAGCAAACATATAAAATCTAGTCCAATAAACACAAGCGAACAGCACTACAGAACTGGATCTATTTACACCGATCAGCCATAACATTAAAACCACCTACTTGTTTCTACTCTCACTGTCCATTTTATCAGCTCCACTTACCATATAGAAGCACTTTGTAGTTCTACAATTACTGACTGTAGACCACCACAAAGCATGTATTATTTAGGTGGTGGATCATTCTCAGCACTGCAGTGACACTGACATGGTGGTGGTGTGTTAGTGTGTGTTGTGCTGGTATGAGTGGATCAGATCAGATTTAAACACCTCACTGTCACTGCTGGACTGAGAATCGTCCACCAACCAAAAATATCCAGCCAAAAGCGCCCCGTGGGCAGCGTCCTGTGACCACTGATGAAGGTCTACAAGATGACCGACTCAAACAGCATCAATAGATGAGCGATCGTCTCTGACTTTACATCTACAAGGTGGACCATCTAGGTAGGAGTGTCTAATAGAGTGGACAGTGAGTGGACACGGTGTTTAAAAACTCCAGCAGCGCTGCTGTGTCTGATCCATTCATACTAGCACAACACACACTAACATACCACCACCATGTCAGTGTCACTGCAGTGCTGAGAATCATCCACCACCTAAATAATACCTGCTCTGTGGGGGTCCTGTGGTGGTCCTGACCATTGAAGAACAGCATAAAAGGGAGCTAACAAAGCATGTAGAGAAACAGATGGACTACAGTCAGTAATTGTAGAACTACAAAGTGCTTCTATAGGGAAAGTGGAGCTGATAAAGTGGACAGTGAGTGTAGAAACAAGGAGGTGGTTTTAATGTTATGACTTCTCCCAAACCATTGCCAGCCACATGTATCTGACCACAATGTGGTGCATCTGACCACAGCAAAGGGTTTTAATACTGTTGTGAGCTACAGTCAGTAGCTGTATACCCACAAAGCTCATCTGTATGACAATGTACCAGGTGAATGTATATCTGACAAAATACAGACATAAACATAAAACCCACGTTTTCTTTTTGTTTGCATTGCTGTACCTGCCAGGTACACAGTTGTACGTGGATGGTAATTAAAGCTCATGATGATGGCACCAAGTTTTGGATAAATCCAGCATCATTAATAAAACATAAAGCTTTTAATGACACGCAGTGAACTGTGGATATAAAACACACGCTGCCAAGAGTGCGGCTCTGATTAACTGGGATGATAAATCTGAGTTCTGAGTATACAGAACAGGGTAAGGAAGCTCTTATTAGCTCTGTGTTTGTATTTAATCAAGCTCAGTGTTTGTGCCATCATCTCATCACTGGCTCCGTTTCATAACCCAGTCACATGCAAACCAATGCCAACCTCTCACAAACCAGTGCCAGCTTCCTCTCCCAACATTCCTTATAGTACAAAATAACCAACTGGCTGTCGGTTAGTGTGACATAAGGAAAGCATTACGTTAATTAAACTGACAGTCGACTGTCAAAAGCGGTTCTGTCGAAGTTGGATGAGCCGCAGACAAACAGTGACTCTCCGAGTTAGTCACGCAAAGGTTAGCGGATGCAAATATTATGTGGCGTGATAATATAATGTGACAGGATCAAGTCAGTGCAGCCACAGTAAAATATCCATAAGCAAATATGGAACGCTGCGTATCAAAAACAGACGTGTGCATTACGCTATATGGACAAAAGTGTATGATGTCTCAGCCACCGTTATTGCTAACCTGCATACAATTTATAGAATTATATTCAATTAATTTATAAGCTTTCAGCTTCGTGGCAAAGGATTCCTCATGTTCCAGCTTGATTCCACAACATGAGCTCCATTATATCGTTATACGTTCATTATTACATTTAGATGCCACTTTTGTTAGCTAAGCAATTGCTTAAGGGTTAGTTGTTGGACTGTGGGACAGTAGCAGCCTGGCAGCAATGGGGCTGGAACTCAAACCTTCTGATTACTAGTCCATATAACCCATATAAAGACTTGGTTTGACTAGTTTGATTGTGATTTTAGTTGTGACCTGTATGAATGAGAACACTGATTGTGAGCCAGGCTTTCTCCTCCAACATCAATGCCTGATCTTACAAACTCTTCATTCATCGATTTGACACAATTTTCCACAGACATATTCCAAAATTTAATGCAAAAAGCAGTCCCAAAAGAGCTAAGGCTGTTACAGAAGCAAAGGCGTGGCCAATTCCAAAATAAAGCCGTGGTCTAAAGGGGTTCTAACCTGTAGACCATGACACGTGGAGGTGACCCATGTGCCCTACACTTCTAATGGACAGGTTAAACCACTTGTATTATTATACATTTTACAAAAGAAATAATGAATTTTACACATTTTATTTGTTGTCTTGTTGTCTTGTGACCTCACAAATTCTGCATTCATCGATTGGACACAAATTTCCACAGGCATAATATTAATTCCATTTTCCAGGCATATATAAGACATCAGATCAGACAGCTGGTGAGCTAAAAGCTCATCTCAAACCACAGAACGTAAACAAAACGACATGAGACTCACACTCCACTCTTTTTTCCAGCATGGCCAAGCGGTTCGTCACATCAATCTTCAGCTCATTTATCTTAAAAGCCCTTGAGGAAGTGAGGAGGGGGGTGAGAGAAGAACAAGAGACAGAAATGAGGACAAATTAAGGGATGATGAGGAAGCAAAATTCACTGATTTAGGTATGCACGCAATCAACTGCGGTACCAAGTAAAATCAACATGCAGTAATTACAGCTCTGGTTAAATGTTGGTTATGACTAAAAATAGTGTTTTACACGGTGTTTTATTACATGACGAAGGCACACGTTTAAAATGTTGCTTTCTTTCAGAGCTTTAGTGTTACAAATGAAACTTAATATGAAAAGTCATACATGACAAGCATATTTATTAACAAAAAAGCCGAATGTTAAGCTACAGTGTTTAACAAATGATAAGTGCAGGTATCAAAAAAACACATTTACATTGTTTAGTCCTGCACCTCTGTGCTACAGGTCCATCATACATTTATTTATTTATTAGGATTTTAACGTCATGTTTTACACTTTGGTTACATTCATGACAGGAACAACTCATTACACAAGATTCATCAGGTCACAAGGTTATATCGAACACAGTCATGGACAATTAAGTGTCTCCAGTTCCCCTCACTTGCACGTCTTTGTACTGTCGGAGAAAACCGGAGCTCCCGGAGGAAACCCACACGGACACGGGGAGAACATGCAAACTCCCCACAGAAAGTACCTGGACCGCCCCACCTGGGGATCGAAACCAGGACCTTCTTGCTGTGAGATGTCTGTTATACATAAACCTTATTGTTAAACTACTTAGTCTATTAAGTTTATGAACCTCATACAAGGGATCTTCAAAAAGTTTCCTCACTTTTATATTGTGGATATAAGCGGTGAGGGTGGGAGGAGGAGGAATCGGTCGTGTCTGAGAGTCTGAGAGACTGAGAGACGCTTATATTCCGGATTTAGCTCCATCTGATTTCCACCTTTTTGGACGCTCAGAGAAGCTTTAAGGGGAAGAAGATTTTCATGTGATGATGATGTGAAAGCAGCGCTGCATCAGTGGCTACGAGCTTAACCAAAAACATCGGAAGGTGACGATGTAGAAAAGTGAAATTCTTAATAAATAGAGTTAAATAAGTGGGAAACTTTATGAAGAACTCTCGTATTATGTCACATTTTACCAAAAGTATGAATTAACACATTTTATTTGCTTGTCTTGTTAGAAGAGTCTCTCTCTATACAAGTACTCAAGTATTTCTGTCAAGACAAACTAATGTTACATTACAATTTCTGCATTTAGGAGATGCTTTTATCCAAAGCGATTGAAAATTAAGGGCCTTGCAGCGGTGGTGCTTGAACCAGCAACTTTTCGATTACTAGTCCAGTACCTTAACCGCTAGGCTACAACTGCCCTTACTTTACTTCATAACATTAGAATTTTCCTTTCTGATTATTTTCTCTGGGCTAACACATGATGTGTACTAGAGAATGTAGTGAACTAAAGAAGGAATCTAGGCAGCAGTCGCTCAGCTCATATGGTACTCTCCTGTTGATCGGAGGGTCATCGGTTTAAACCCCACCACTGTCCAGCTACCAGTGACAGGATACTGTACAAAGTCCTTAATCTTCAACTGCTTGCACTGTACTCTGTCATAATTCACACAGCGGTGGCTCGGTGGGTAGCACTGTCGCATCACATCAAGAAGGTCCTGGGTTCGATTCCCAGGTGGAGCGGTCTGGGTCCTTTCTGTGTGGAGTTTGCATGTTCTCCCCGTGTCTGCGTGGGTTTCCTCTGGGAGCTCCGGTTTCCTTCCACGGTCCAAAGACATGCATCCATTAACTATCTGTTCCGTCATGAATGTAACCAAAGTGTAAAACATGACGTTAAAATCTTAATAAAATAAATAAAGTGAAACAGTGTTGTGAGGATCTTGGATTGATCCTTGCTTTGGATCAGTGTCTGAAAAGTTTTGGCAGGTTTGTTTACTATCTGTGCGAGTTTTTTATAATTTACTATTTAACAAAATGATCATTATTACCTCCTTGTTCATTTCTGCTCCTACAGAAGTAATATAATTTTACGTTCTGTGGTTCAGACTGTCTAAAATTAGTTATTGAAATACATTAGATAAATAAATAAATGAAAAGGCAAAGGTTATATACAGAGTTCAACATAATAAGTGCAAGTATCAAGCTAAAAAATATTCATCACATTTAAAATAATCCATATAGATAGTTTAACGTACGCGGTGATGAAACAGAGAGATGACTTACCTGGAGAACTGCTCCGCTACCTGAGTCAACACATTCTGAAAAAGTTCTTCTTTATCTACAAAAGGACAAACAGCAAACGGTCAGTGGCCGTCAGAGAGACCCAACGTGGCTCCTGGTAGATAAAAAATCATCACAGTCCTTCCTCAGAGTGTGTCTGAGGCCATCGGGGTAATAACACTCTCGTACCTCAGTTTTACAGGTATTACATCTGCTTATGTAGTAGCGACAGTCCTGGTGTCAGTTCCCACACACACACACACACACACATCTACAGTGTGATCAGTGCATTAAAAGAGTGGCCAAAGTTCACCAATAAAACACAGAGAGAGAGAAGCGGTCTGCAGTAAAGACGTCCCATTGGCTGGCGTCCAGAGCACAGCGTGTTTCTTCTCTACTCCCAGCGAGCACTGGGTCAGGGGTCACGCGGCCAGTTAAAGATCCGTGCCATATAATATCATAAAGTGTCCCCGCAGGACCGAAGATTTCCAGATCACACTGACACAAATCATTCAGTTTATACGCAACGTGACACACGGTTTTATATAAAATCTTTTTTAGGAGCAATAAGAAAAGGACATTTAGCATTTAAAGAGTTCCCACAGCTGGTTTGTGCTTCTAGGAACGTGTTTAGTTCACAGTGGCTCGGTGGGTAGCACTGTCACCTCACAGTGAGAAGGTCCTGGGTTCCATTCCTGGCTCCTTTCTGTATGGAGTTTGCATGTTCTCCTCGTTTCTGTGTAGGCTTCCTTCCACCCACCACGACCCTGATCAGGATGAAGTGGTAAATACCCTAAATGCCAGGCAGGACAGCACTCACACTTACACTCACCTTTAGCCAAATTAGAGCAACACCAATTTGGGAACAGTGCACCCCAAGGGAGCTTACACAGACCATGACCAGAGACAAGAATCAAACCCAGGAGCCATGGTGCTATGCAACACCCACTTCATAAGCTGCACCACCTTAATGATAGCAGCTTTATAGCATTTATATTTGGGTTTTAAGGTTACAGTGGTGCAATCCTCCCTGGGCACCACTGTTGCGTTGGCAAAAACGTGGCATCCCTTTCGGCCTCCCCTTCCTCAGACACAGCCAATTATGTCGTGGAGCACCTGACCATTCCGATCACTTGACAGGACGGGTAGTTACAGGTTACCCATGATTCATCAGTTTATGTTTAATGTCAAATCTCCAATTCACTTCACTTGTACGTCTTTGGACTGTGGGAGGAAACCGGAGCTACCGGAGGAAACCTACAGAGACATGGGGAGAACATGCAAACTCCACACAGAAAGGACTCGGACCGATCCACCTGGGAATCAAACCCAGTACCTTCTTGCTGTGAGGTGATAGTGCTACCCACCGAGCCACCGTGCCGGCACTAAACATAACTGACTGCAAAATTATGTGTGTGTGTGTGTGTGTGTGTGTGTGTGTGTGCGTGACCAGTTCAGACTGGATTTCCAGGCCCGGGTTACAGTTCTAAATGTTCATGTACTGGTGATAACAGCTTAATAAAATAAACATCCAGTCAAACACAGCTCGTAACCACGTTGGAGGAATGTTTACAGGATAATAAACGGCCTTCCTCTTCTGGCTGCACACACCTAACATCGTTTCTGGTAAGTTATCAGTCTGTCTGATAGTGCAACCAAATTAGAACAGCACCAGACTTCTACCACATTTATATGTGTTATTAATTAAATAGAATTAATGTACGATTTTAGATTCTATTTCTAATGGCATTTGAGTGCTACAGAGCTACAAAGATCATCATGTTAGATGAAGGGTATTTTTTTATTTCATCATTATATAGAACAGCACAGTAGTGCAGTTGTTGGAGTGGATGCTGCACAGCAACATGGGTTTGATTCTAGCATTTGGTCACTGCAAAGAGCGAGAAACAAACTGTAACCAGGGCAGCAACCTTCAGGACATTAAGGTTGGGACTGTGATAGCCTAGTGGGTCTGAGTTTGAATCCCAGCTCTGCCATGCAGTCACTGTTGGGCCCCTTAATCCTGTGTGCTCAAGGGTCGATGTTTGTTTTTTTGTTAGGATTGTAACGTCATGTTTTACACTTTGGTTACATTCATGACAGGAACGGTAGCTACTCATTACACAAGATCCATCAGGTCACAAGTTTATATCAAACACAGTCATGGACAATTTAGTGTCTCCAATTCACCTCACTTGCACGTCTTTGGACTGTGGGAGGAAACCGGAGCACCCGGAGGAAACCCACGCGGACACGGGGAGAACATGCAAACTCCACACAGAAAGGACCCAGACCGCCCCACCTGGGGATCGAACCCAGGACCTTCTTGCTGTGAGGCGACAGTGCTACCCCAAGGGTCGATGTACAGCGGCTGACCTTGTGTTCTGACCCCTGAATCCAAACAAGCTGAGATATCTGGAAAAATAATTTCACTGTACTGTACACATGTATCTGTAAATATGACAAATAACCACGTTCCAAGCCTAAGTTCCTTTTTCTGCATTTAATACAAAGTATTTGATTAAGTACAAAGTTTAATTAAAAAAAATGACAAGAATGTCAAAATTTATTTGCATTTGATAAAACTCTATAACAAGTGAACGATGGCTGCAAATGTTATGAACTTAAATAAGCTTCTGATCAGATCAAACGCTTTGAGTCAATTCAGCTTGGGCTTTAATTTAAAGGATATAAAACATAGGAAATTCTGACCTGTGACCTTTTGTGCAAATGTGTTTGTCATCAGAAAACATAGCAGAAACATCAGCTGCGCAGTGAATCCTTATGAATAGTTTGCAGTAATTAAGATTGTAATGTTTGGAGAAATAATAGTCTGTTGTGTATTTTGGGGATATAAATACAAAGTCAAAAGACATTATGGGCCATTCCACCGAATCTGTGCCGTATAAAAGTTTATGAAAATTAACTTTAAAATGCACTTTTAATTGAGCAAAGTGTCCTGCACATTGATCTAGCTTGTTTCTACACTCATTGTCCATTTTATCAGCTCCACTTACCATATAGAAGCACTTTGTAGTTCTACAATTACTGACTGTAGTCCATCTGTTTCTCTGCATGCTTTGTTAGCTCCTTTCACCCTGTTCTTCAATGGTCAGGACCCCCACAGGACCACCACAGAGCAGGTATTATTTAGGTGGTGGATGATTCTCAGCACTGCAGTGACACTGACATGGTGGTGGTGTGTTAGTGTGTGTTGTGCTGGTATGAGTGGATCAGACACAGCAGTGCTGCTGGAGTTTTTAATCACCTTACTGTCACTGCTGGACTGAGAATAGTCCACCAAGCAAAAATATCCAGCCAACAGCGCCCCGTGGCCAGCGTCCTGTGACCACTGATGAAGGTCTAGAAGATGACCGACTCAAACAGCAGCAATAGATGAGCGATCGTCTCTGACTTTACATCTACAAGGTGGACCAACTAGGTAGGAGTGTCTAATAGAGTGGACAGTGAGTGGACACTGTATTTAAAAACTCCAGCAGCGCTGCTGTGTCTGATCCACTCATACCAGCACAACACACACTAACGCACCACCACCATGTCAGTGTCACTGCAGTGCTGAGAATCATCCACCACCTAAATAATACCTGCTCTGTGGTGGTCCTGTGGGGGTCCTGACCATTGAAGAACAGGATGAAAGCAGGTTAAAAAAATATGCAGAGAAACAGATGGACTACAGTCAGTAATTGTAGAACTACAAAGTGCTTCTATCTGGTAAGTGGAGCTGATAAAATGGACAGTGAGTGTAGAAACAAGGAGGTGGTTTTAATGTTATGGCTGATCAGTGTATTTAATAACATAAAAATGATTGAATCTTTGTTTTCCTTCAGTGTAGCTAAAATTCAAAGCAGAGCCACACAACACTGTTCTGTCTGGTGTGTTCCTAAAGGGTTTAGGAGTGGGAGGAGTGGGAGGAACACACAGATGATTCCAGATGAATGCGAGTGATTAAAAGGAATGTTGAACCAGGAACATCGACTGTAAGAAACCACTTAGTACAATAATAAAAAAAGCTAAATAACTGTTCCTGTGCCTGTATGCTCGAGCGATCGTTTGTGCTGTATCATCTCAATAGAAACACATTTAATTGTATTAGTTTAGTGCTTTACAGACTTACCAGCCAGTTGTCCTCCAGTAAAAGAAACCACTTTGTATGGTGACCTTAAAAACAATAAAACACACAAGACAGTCACACAGTAGCTGCTGTCATGCCAGAAGATGGCCTTTAATCTTTATATTAGCGTGTAAAAAACCCTCTGCTAACTGCGGTACGACTTCCTCGATTGATTCTGGTTAAGCCGTCCCTTGATGACACATGGCTGCTCCTCTTCCTCATTCCGTTATTCAAACAGGGTGATATGATATAATATAATAATAAAGATTCGGGACGCATCTGCTTCAGCCCCACAATTGCTAACAATTAAACAAAGGAAATGATATGATTCCTGACTTGACTTTGCAGCAACAGTTTAGGGAAGGCCCTTTCCTGGTCTAGGATGACCACACCTCTGTGCACAAAGCAAAGCTCTCGGTTCAAAGTGTCCTGCCACTGTTCAGAGGGTAACGCCTTTGGTAACCTGTGGCCAGACGCGTCATTCTCCTGAGATGGAAGCTCCCTTCTCCACCTACCCATAACTGGTGGCTCCAGGAGCTTTTGGGCAACATCAAACTGGAAAAGCTACGCGCTTATAGATTGGGGTCTCTACGCACATTCTATAAAACTTGGTCACCTGTCCTTGATACTATTAAGGAATACTATATTACTGCAGAATAGGAGAGAGATGTCTGATTGTTCCCCCATTAACCCCCTTATTGAAAGGTCACTGGTTCAAGCCCCACCACTGCCAGGTTGCCAATGTTAACCCTCAATTGCTTAGACAATGTACTGTCCAGTGGCTGCTGCTGGTCTTTCAAAGAGGGGAAGCTCATTGTCCGCTTACATCATATAATTTGTCAATTTATTTATACATAAATTCTGCCCTCCGTTCCTTTTCAAGAAAATGGCCTGTGATCCTATCGTACCAAGTAGGCGTCTTTTTTTGAGTGTGTTTTATTTACACAATGAACAATGGAAATGTTCAAGTAATTTCACCAAGCAAATACCAAGAAATGGGTTGCAGCAGTTTGTATTTCGACTTCACTCGCAAAATCCGCGATGGGACTGAAGCTCCCAGTGATTAAGTGATGGTGTAGATCTCAAAATAGCTGTCAATCAAAACGGGATTCAGCCTTTCGACTGATCCTCCAATCACCTTGCAGAAGCTCAGTGTCCAGACCCGCCCACAGCTCCATTCACCCCAGAGATGCTCAGCAGTCCAATGACCAGTCTCATTGAAGTGAATAGACGCTCAGCTTCTACGGGCAAATGCATTGACGCTACGGGAAGGTATGAGAAGTTAACAAAATCGAGTCAGTGGATTTGTGATAAGTAGCTGATTCTGAACGAACTCGTCTTCGAGATGAACGTGTTCTAACGCATTTGTAGTCAATGAAATGTTAACACAACTGTACATATTTGACCATTTAACTTTTGACATTTTAGGGGAAGCTGAGCTTCCCTTGCAGTCTTATAGAAATCGCCACTGGTACTGTCCCAGTACTGCAAGTCGCTTTGGATAAAAGCATCTGCTAAATGCCGAAAATGTAAATGTAAACAATGCGAAGGTGCACGTTTAGATTTCAGACAGACGTACTGCTACGAATGCCGAGTGTTTACCTTTCTGAATTGCTCGGCATGGTAGGATCGATGGAGATCATCGCTCCTGTTGAGTCCAGCAAGGAAATGCTTGTATTCCTGTCAAAAGCAGACGTGCAGACTAAATATGGGAGCACTTCAGTTGAAGAGGATGCTTAGACAACACACACACACACACACACACACACACACAGAAATACGTTACCTGGGAAACCCCATGGCCGTGCAAAAGAGCTCCTTGATATCACAGGGGCTGCAGAAGCGGCTGAAGACCACCTACAGGAACAGAGACCATGGTCAGAGTCTTATTTGGCAAATTGAATTGGCTTATTGGGCTGGAATTTCTTCCCAATGATGCAAAAAACTAATAATTAATTCTAGAAAGAGGTGGAAGCAGTTATAAAGTTAGATAAATACTTATTCACAAGGCTCGTACTGGTGTTGGATTGATTTGAATAAATAATGTTTAATAAAATGTGTTTTGCAGACTAGAAGACACTCAGTGTGACAAACTTATATATCTTATTTCACTTAATATTAAAACTGCTCACACATATTAGTTATAATCATTCTGTCAGATCCAAGCAGTTTATATAACACCAGTCTAAGCAGCAGATGGTAAATAGTCTATTACATTTACATTTTCAGCATTTAGCAAACATTTTATCCAAAGTGACTTACAGTATACAGTTTTTAAACATTTAGAGGTCTTGCTCAAGGGCCCAACAGTGGCAATCTGGCAGTGTCAAGTCAAGTCAAGTCAAGTCAAATGTATTTATTTGTATAGCGCTTTTTACAATAGACATTGTCTCAAAGCAACTTTACAGAATCCAGGACCAACAGACCAAAAACCCCTGTTGAGCAAAACGAGGGCAACAGTGGCAAGGAAAAACTCCCTTAAAATTACAGGAAGAAAACTTGAGAGGAACCAGACTCAGCAGGAACCCCCGTCCTTCTTGGGTGGCCTGAAGGAAACTTTAAATAAATAGGATTTAAACAAATCATACAAACTGTGTTGGGGCTTGAACCAGCAACCTTATGATTACTAATCCAGTACCTTAACCACTCTAAACTGTCTACTGTTTACAAATAAATAAAATGAAACAGAAAACAGGTAAAGAGTATAAGTGTGTGTGTGTGTGTGTGTGTGTGTGTGTCAGAATCAAGAGCTCTCAATACAGCATGTGTGTCAGACACAAACTGCAATAACTGTCACATCCAGGTCCTACCAGCCTTCAGATCAAAAGCAACACAAACCGAATGAGGATTTTAATGTGTTAAACTGGGTGTTAAAATCTGAATATGAATAAAAATAAACAAATATGTAATTAATACTTAGAATCAGAATCAGGCTTTATTGGCCAAGTATGCTCATACAAGGAATTTGACTTACACATATTACACGGATGCTCACAGTAAAACAGTCTTATCACACACAACTCACTCTCTCTAACACACACATTCACACATTCATACCTGTAAACATTCACACTGTGGGTTAAAAAGCTGCAGTGTTGTGAAGTATTGTCTATTTTACCACTGCTTTATTTAATTCAGGGTGGCGGTGGGTACAATTCATTGGGCGAAATTCAGGAAACACCCTGGACAGGTCACCAGTCCATCACAGGGCAAACACACTCACACTCCAATTAACCTGACTGCATGTCCTTGGACTGTGGGTGGAAACCGGAGCACCCGGAGAAAACCCACACAGACACGGGGAGAACATGCAAACTCCACACAGAAAGGACCCGGACCGATCCATCTGTGAATCGAACCCAGACGACAGTGCTGCCCACCTAGCCACCGTGCCACCCTAAGTAAGAAACACTATATAGTATAGTACAATAAATTAAATGAGAAGACACAATCACACACATCACGCATGTTTCACTGACCAATTACATAAAAAACTGCATGACATATTAATGACTACATATCCCAGGATCCCTTGTGCTGCCTTATTTATTTACCATTGTAGTGTAAACTGGATTACTTGGAATACTATCTTTTAAAAATATAACCACCACCACCTAATGAAGGATTCGATATCAGGCTGTAGAGCTTTGAGAGCAAACATTCTACAGTCCAAGCTGATTGGCTACCTAGTCCACTGATCAGTAAAACAAGGGGAAGAAGGGGTTAGAGTTTTCGGATGTGTAGCCAACCAGCTACTTGATCCACCAATGAACTGACACATGTCACAGAAGTTCCAGTGCTTCTCTCCTTATATATGACCCAACAAAAAGGGGAAGGAAGAACGCAAGAGTAGAAAACAACTCCAAATTGGTTTGAAGAATCAAAACAGCTGGAGATTCAAAATAATGATTGGATAAAGATATGGATTCAAGTACAGCGGAAATGAATGCCAACATAAACAGATCGGCAAGTAGGTACATTTAAAAGGGAGATCACACACCGGCCGACTACCCTACTGACTGAAGTGAAGAAGGGCAGTTGTAGCCTACTGGTTAAGGTACTGGACTGGTAATCAAAACGTTGCCGGTTCAAGCCCCACCACTGCCAGGTTGCCACTGTTGGGCTCTTGAGCGAGGCCCTTAACCCTCAATTGCTTAGACAAATAACTATCTCAGTACTGTAAGTCGTTTTGGATAAAAAAGTCTACAAAATGCTGAAAATGTAAATGTAAGACTCAGCACCGCACTAATCTCCCGGCTTTCTTGAATCTTAAATAGCCCCAAAATCAGATGAGATGCATTAGCATGTGTTAGTGCTAAAGCTTCAGGGTTTTGTAGTTTGTTTAGGACTACAACTGGTCGTCTTACACTTCCTGCTGCGAGATGGAACGAACAAACGTTACAGACCCTTATAGAACAGTACAGTCACACTGGTACAGCCCTCGATACCCCTCCTTCAACACCAGTGTGTGTTTTATTTTATACACAAGCGTGACATGGTGCGAGTGTGTGCACCTGTGCATGATCACCCTGCCATCGAGTGTGTGCGTCACTCCTGAGTGCTATTGTTTTTAAACAATGGTGGGCTTTTATATTCTGATCGCTGTGTCAGGGTCTCTGAAGAGGAATCAAGGTGTAGGTGGATGGTGAACATACAAAAGCACGTTGTAGACACACTGATAATGCTGCATTAATGTAAAATAAATAAACTAAAAGACATTATAGGATCCTGCGTATCCTGCTTTACGATGCAGTGCTGTCGCATCTAACACTTCTTCTAACAGTTCTACAGGTTTTTATAAGTAACTGTATATACAATATATAATATTTGTTTGTTTGTTTATTAGGATTTTAACGTCATGTTTTACACTTTGGTTACATTCATGACAGGAACTAGTTAGGTAGTTACTCATTACACAAGATTCATCAGTTCACAAGTTTATATCAAACACAGTCATGGACAATTTAGTATCTCTAATTCACCTCACTTGCACGTCTTTGGACTATGGGAGGAAACCGGAGCACCCGGAGGAACATGCCAACTCCACACAGAAAGGACCCGGACCGCCCCACCTGGGGATCAAACCCAGGACCTTCTTGCTGTGAGGCGACAGTGCTACCCACCCCAGGGGAAACCAGGGGTACATGAAAAGTTTGGACACCCGAGTAAGTCAGTATTTAGTAACATGTCCTTGGCAGATAATCACAGCTTGTGATTTTTTTAAGCTGGCCTAAGGATTTTACATTGTTTTTACCTAGTCTTTCTTGTAGTATACTTTTAGATTTTAGATATAGATGCTTTAGGATTTTTACATTTTAGTGATGTTTAAATCAGGAGGCTATTAAGCTATTTCAAAAACCTCAGCTTGTATTTCCTGACGTACTTTATAGTGGCTTTTGAGACTTATGACTTGTTTTGGGTCACTGTCCTGTTGTAAAAGCCAGGCTGATTTATCCTTTAGGTTTCACTACGTGTTTTACTTATTTTTAAAATGGTATTTATAATATTTGGTTTTATAATAATAAATTATAATATATTATACAACTTAGCAGTTTTGCAGTAAATAAGCATTTCAACATTTGAGCTTTTTGGATTTTTTTCCCTTGTTTGCCAAATTGTTCATGTAATTAATCTTTTCTTAATTAATTTAAATAATTTAATCTTAACGTATTCTTTTTGTAATGCTTTGTAAAACAAACGAACAAGACAAAGCACTCACACATGTATTAGTTAAAGATTAAGGTGAAAACAACGTACTTATTTAATTATCTTGATCATCTTTTGGTGTTACAGTGAGTTTGGTATAGATTTGCATTTTCAGATAGACTCTGGAGCCACCGAGACCTTGTTCATGATTACAAGAAATGAACATAAAGTTTATTAAAAGTCAATCAGTTAAATATTAACTATGTTTCTATATCTGGTTGATTTTGATTACATGAAGTATTTACTTTAATCTAATGAGCCGTGGTAAAGTAAAGCAACCATTAAAAAAATACACAATCGACTGTAAAGCATGACGGCCTGGACGTTTATTTTATATCCAGGATATTACAATCACTAACAGCAGAGAGCTGCATTATTACTGTATATTTACTTTATTATAGAAGCAGGTGTGTGTGTGTGTGTGTGTGACTTGATTAGAATAGAAACAATATACACGAATGCATGAGGTGCGCTGGACACTTAAGAGCTCCGTTGAGAAGCTGTAGGTGTGTAATAATTATTTTCCTGATTAAACTGAACTGTGGGTGGACTTGTGGGCACCAGCTCTGACAGCAGGCTCTAATCTGCATTAGTTCTATCAGTTAACCATTACGTTTTTTGTCTCTTGTTTCTTGTCGTTACATATTTTTAAATGCAATTCCCCTGTGCTGACTGAGGAAAGCCCTAGACAAGACAACCTCCCACACTCAGGCACAGCCATTTGTGTCTGTTAGACGCACACTGTATTACCATGTCAATTCCTTCGGTCAAAGGGTCAAGTCTTTTCATTAAAGCACACGCACGGGCGACTCTGGTGGATTTGATCTTATCAGAAGGTAACTTAAATTATTAAGCTCACAGCCATTGCTCACCCCTTATACAGGGTGTCCCTCAAGTCTGGAAAATATCACTAACTATAACTGTTTGTTTGTTTATTAGGATTTTAACGTCATGGAAAACAGATTACATACAGTATGTTGTTGATTAATATTCTATAAATGAAATAAAATGTGTCCAGACTTAAGGGACAGTAGGTAGGTAGGTAGGTAGATAGACAGATACTTAATTAATCCCAAAGAAAATTAAGGATAAATACTGGAAAATTAAGATTAAATATCTTAAATACTGCTGAAAATATCCTAAAAATGTGTCCACATTTTTATTTAAAGATTAAATCTTTCATTTAAATTGTTATGCTGATTTTATGATCCATAATAGACCAAAAAATGTTGCATTAGATTTAATAAGAAAAGCAAAGTTTTCCACTAGTGGTCTGAGATTTTTGGCCCCCACTGTATGATGCAGATATGAAGGGTTGGGTTGAATTTACTCGATTGGACGGCACGGTGGCTCAGTGGGTATCACTGTCGCCTCACAGCAAGAAGGTCCTTTCTGTGTAGAGTTTGCATGTTCTCCCCGTGTCTGTGTGGGTTTCCTCCCGGTGACGTGCAAGTGAGGTGAACTGGAGATACAAAATTGTCCATGACTGTGTTTGACATTAAACTTGTGAACTGATGAATCTTGTGTAATGAGTAACTACCGTTTCTGTCATGAATGTAACCAAAGTGTAAAACATGACGATAAAATCCTAATAAATTAATAAATGTACTCGATTGAATTGTGTGTATCATTTCCACATATAGATGTTAACGTTTGGCATGTATTATGTTTATGTATTTTATACATGTGTAAGTTATCAACACATTCAAATATAGTAAATCTAGGGCAACTAAGTCATTAAAGGCAGTGAGACTTAAATTTAATGTCACATCAATTATTCTGAAATATATCATACACATGTATATTAACTTGATGCATATGACTTTCTAAATGTTCTAGAGTCTCTAATACATGAAAATACCTGTAAATACTAGAGATGTTCCTGCAGCAGGACCAGTTCAGTGTTGTGTAATGTGATGATGTGAGTGCAGTATTGTACAGTATTGTTACCTTCTGAATCCTGCTGTCCACATCCAGGTAGATGACCCTGTACGAGGAGGACGCTGAGCCCATATCTTTCGACGTGTCCTGCTGTGTCTTTCACACAATCTCAGTGTCCCTTTCCCTTCTTCTCTTTGTCTCAGTGTCCCTTGTTAGTGTCCCTGTCGGTGTCCACAGTGTCACTGAGCTGAACCGCTTTCCAGCATGTAGGATCAGTAATGTGTCGCATTGATGCTTGGCTATCAATCTCTCTCTCTCTCTCTCTCTCTCTATCTCTCTCTCTCACACACACACACACACACACACACACACACACACACACACACACACACACGAGTGTTAGTGATGGACTATCAGCTGTTTCCCGTGAATCGTCACATCAATTGACTCAGGAATCGATTCTTCCAGGCTTCCAAACGACTCCTCGTTCAGTAGCACTGTTGAGTCGTTCTATAATTTGGGGTACATTCCATGTCCAATGATAATAATTATATTTATTCTAACTATTTTCTTTAAAAATGTCATATTTTTGATTAGATGGGAGATATTGCCTTTGACTCTGACAGGAAGAATAGAAACGATTAGAATGAATGTCCTACCAAGGTTGCTGTTTTTATTTCAATCACTGCCTGTTCGGGTTCCTAGCTCTACTTTTAAAGTATTAAATAAATATATATTAAAATTTGTATGGCAAAATAAGAAAGCTAGAATTAAATATAGGACACTTCTTTGTCCAAAAGACAAAGGAGGATTAAATCTACCTAATTAAAAAAATTACTACTGGGCTGCACAATTGAGAGCGGTAATCATGTGGATAACTAAAGAGACAGATGCAATATGGGTGGGAATGGAGCAAAGGTCTTGCCAAGTGGTACCATTGGAGTCACTTCCATTTTTAACAGAAAGAACACAGAGAAAATTAAAAATAGGAAATGAATGGATCAGGGCAACAATGAAAATATGGACAGTGGTGCGAAAGAAGTTAAAATTATCCAATTCCATTTGTAGAGCCACTAAAATAGCAATAAACCCAGATTTTGTACCATCTACTATGGATGCAGGATACAAAATGTGGGCAAACAATGGGTTAATATACATTGCACAACTGTTCAGTGGGCAAAACATGAAGTCATATGAACAACTTGGACAAGAATTTGAACTACCAACTCACAACTTTTATAAATACCTCCAAGTAAGACATTACCTCCAGAAACATAGGGAATAGGAGAATATTTGCCAAGAATCATCAAAAATAGAGGAATTATTAATGACATGCAGAAGGAAGAGACTAAAAAAGGAATAATATCTAAACTGTATAAAGCATTACAAGCGGACTCTGAAGATAATAATATAGAGGTTAAAGAAAAATGGGAGTTAGAGGCAAATATTATAGTAACAGATGACGAATGCGAGGAAACATTCATAGCAGGCCATAAACTAACTAATAGTCCAACATGGAGGGAATTTGACTGGAAAATAAAAATGAGATACTTCAATACACCTTCTGTTACATCAAAATATAGTAATACATCTGAGCTATGTTGGAGGAACTGTGGGCAAGTGGGGGACTTGACTCATACATTTTGGGACTGCCCTAAATCATCGGAATTTTGGAAAAGAGTTCAAAAAGAGATTACTCAAATTTTAGGAATCAGATTTGCATTAGACCCTGCACTATATATACTAGGTATACCACCTGACAATGTGACTGACAGGGACATTATATATTTATTAAGAATTTTGCTTCTGGTGGCAAAGAAAGCGATTACAGTTTGTTGGTTAAAACCTCAACCACCCAGCATTGTACAGTGGAGAGATATGGTTAAAAAGGTTTTTATTATGGAGAGAATTACAGCAAGATTACAGCTAAGATCAGATTCGTTTAACAAAAAATGGTTACCAATAATGCTTGAAATGCAAGAACTGTAACTACCTCTTCTCTTAATTATTATTATTTATTTATTTTATTTATGTTTTTACCACTTTTGTTTTTTCTTCTTTGTGATTATGAATGCATCTCATACATGTTGGAAATTTGTATGTATTGTTCTGTGTGATGAATAATAAAAAAATCAGTTAAAAAAAAAAAAAAGTCATATTTTACCTATTAATGGAAAACATGTTGTAATATCACAAAAACATTATGTGCATCCTATGCTTCATTTAGCTTGAAATTTATCATGATGTTCCTAAATGAACAGTTTTTAGCTGTGTCCGTTTTTTAAGTTGAGGGTGCCTTGGTTTCAAAATAATGAATACAATTATTAAGGGCAACAACATATTGAGTTTCTCTTTTAAATAATTTAAATATATTTATTTATTATTGTCCGCAAAAATTCTGTCAACTATGTTACTAACAGAACTCCACTCAGCAACTCAAAAATAGTTTGTTCTAAAACTATGTGACCAGCATGACATGATATCATTTTTCTCTGTGGAGGGTATATTGGACAAACTGTGGTGAATGTTCTCTTATTTTTAAAAATATTTTATCTATAATAGAACATTGTCATTGAGTATATTAATTGACCGTCCACTATGTTACATACATTGTTATGGTAAAAATTTTTTTAATAATTTTAATTGAAATGTAAGTTCAAATTAGACATTACTCTGTTCAAGAAATGACATGTGGTCAGCCAGGCAAGGTCTACCACTGAAGTTATGGGTCAAAATAGGGAAATTGTCAACTATGTTACCTGTCAACTAAGTTACCTAGTAGTCTGCATCTACTTGCCCTTTTAAATAAAATAAAAAAATAATTATGTTTAAGCTTTGCAACTAGTGGATATGTTTCACTAAAGGAATATATTAACTTGAACCACTGATTGTTCTGTTGAGAAATAACATTGTTTTTGTACTTTTTGGTGATGTGAAATGTACCCCAAATTATAGAATGACCCGTATACAATCAAACTAAATAAATCATGTGTTTCATAGTTTGTGGTAGCACAAAGACACTTCCTTGTCCCTACTGTGACCCTGTACACAAAGTAAGGCCCTCTTAAATATGGTTTGTGTTCGTGACTTTAATTCTTTCCATTCTGGTCAGAGTACAGCGCCACCCAGAGACACAGGGTGCAAAGCAGGAATACATGTTTTATGTTGTTATGCTGTTATTAGTTTACTATAAACTGAATTAATACAGCTTTACAAATGGATTTGTAAGTGTTTACATATTTATTTAACATCATATTACCCCAAATGATCTGGAACATTTGGGCAAAAGTGTTCCTGTTAAAAGGCTTTTAACTTTATATTATATATTACTAGGATTTTAACATGTTTTACACACATTACATGACAGGACAGGTAGTTACTGGTTACACAAGATTCATTAGTTCAAGTTTAAATTCAAAACAGTCATGGACAATTTTGTATCTCCAGTTCACCTCACTTGCACGTCTTTGGACTGTGGGAGGAAACCGGAGGTCCTGGAGGAAACCCACACAGTAATACATAATTGAATTTAAACACCCAAACTCAATCATTAGGAGAAGCGTTTAAATACTTGGAGCCATAAACTAGATTCTGGATCAGTAGAACCAGTTCCCATTGTTGTGTGATGTGTGAGTGCAGTGTTTTATTGTTTCCTTGTGAATCCTGCTATCCACATTCAGGTAGATCCTGTCAAGCCACATATATTTCCTATTAACGTGTCCTGCTTTTCGAGTCCCTCTTTCAGTGTGCCCCTCTTAGTGTCACTGTGCCCTTTCCAGAATGTTTCCATCTGTGACTTTAATTGAATTAATTTCACGAACCGTTTCATCCTGATCAGAGTCCAGGATGACACCAAGAGCAAAGCAAGAACACACCCTGGAAACGATGTCAGGCGATCACTAAGCTGAAACTGACATAGACCTTTGGAAAACATGCTAAACCTTTGTGACTGAAGGTGAAAATTGAACCCAGGTACTCAGGGCCCATGTTGCTGAGCTGCATCATCTATACCAGCCGCACCATTCTTTCATAGTACTTATAAAATATACATGAAATAAAACGCTGCATATAACAAAAAGCCCTTTGATATGAAGAGCAGAATTCTTGCAATGGGATATTTTGGCAAATATATTTTCGTTTATATTTAGTAAATATCTAATTTGTTATTTGTGATAACACTAAAAAGTAAAGATCAGAATAGCTTAACAGAATAAACAGCTAAACTGAGACCCCCAAGTCCCAGAGAGCTCAGAGCCTCTTTAACAGCTCACAAGATCTCCTGAGCCTTTTTTTAATTTAATGGAAACTGCAAATAAACAGAACTTTTGTATTGGTATTGTGTTCCAAACACCCTCTAATTTATACACTTCTGTCTGGGGTATCACAGCTAAAGTACATAATTCAAGCCAACACGTTCGGTTGTTAAGGGTCACACAACACTTCACAAAATCTCCCACCATGATTGTATCCCAGGTGGTTTCTAAGCTGTTGCTAGGGTTTAGCTTTCGTATTCCATGTAGTTGGCTTGTGTTTTGCCTGACGGTGTCAGGTGGTTGCTAGAATGTTACTATATACAGTGTATCACACTGAGTATACAGTGAGTACACCCCTCACATTTCTGCAAATATTTCATTATATCTTTTCATGGGACAACACTAGAAATAAAACTTGGATATAACTTAGAGTAGTCAGTGTACAGCTTGTATAGCAGTGTAGATTTACTGTCTTCTGAAAATAACTCAACACACAGCCATTAATGTCTAAATAGCTGCAACATAAGTGAGTACACCCCACAGTGAACATGTCCAAATTGTGCCCAAATGTGTCGTTGTCCCTCCCTGGTGTCATGTGTCAAGGTCCCAGGTGTAAATGGGGAGCAGGGCTGTTAAATTTGGTGTTTTGGGTACAATTCTCTCATACTGGCCACTGGATATTCAACATGGCACCTCATGCCAAAGAACTCTCTGAGGATGTGAGAAATAGAATTGTTGCTCTCCACAAAGATGGCCTGGGCTATAAGAAGATTGCTAACACCCTGAAACTGAGCTACAGCATGGTGGCCAAGGTCATACAGCGGTTTTCCAGGACAGGTTCCACTCGGAACAGGCTTCGCCAGGGTCGACCAAAGAAGTTGAGTCCACGTGTTCGGCGTCATATCCAGAGGTTGGCTTTAAAAAATAGACACGAGTGCTGCCAGGATTGCTGCAGAGGTTGAAGACGTGGGAGGTCAGCCTGTCAGTGCTCAGACCATACGCCGCACACTGCATCAACTCGGTCTGCATGGTCGTCATCCCAGAAGGAAGCTGACGCACAAGAAAGCCAGCAAACAGTTTGCTGAAAACAAGCAGTCCAAGAACATGGATTACTGGAATGCCCTGTGGTCTGACGAGACCAAGATAAACTTGTTTGGCTCAGATGGTGTCCAGCATGTGTGGCGGCGCCCTGGTGAGAAGTACCAAGACAACTGTATCTTGCCTACAGTCAAGCATGGTGGTGGTAGCATCATGGTCTTGGGCTGCATGAGTGTTGCTGGCACTGGGGAGCTGCAGTTCATTGAGGGAAACATGAATTCCAACATGTACTGTGACATTCTGAAACAGAGCATGATCCCCTCCCTTCGAAAACTGGGCCTCATGGCAGTTTTCCAACAGGATAACGACCCCAAACACAACCTCCAAGATGACAACTGCCTTGCTGAGGAAGCTGAAGGTAAAGGTGATGGACTAAACCCAATTGAGCACCTGTGGCGCATCCTCAAGTGGAAGGTGGAGGAGTTCAAGGTGTCTAACATCCACCAGCTCCGTGATGTCATCATGGAGGAGTGGAAGAGGATTCCAGTAGCAACCTGTGCAGCTCTGGTGAATTCCATGCCCAGGAGGGTTAAGGCAGTGCTGGATAATAATGGTGGTCACACAAAATATTGACACTTTGGGCACAATTTGGACATGTTCACTGTGGGGTGTACTCACTTATGTTGCAGCTATTTAGACATTAATGGCTGTGTGTTGAGTTATTTTCAGAAGACAGTAAATCTACACTGCTATACAAGCTGTACACTGACTACTCTAAGTTATATCCAAGTTTTATTTCTATAGTGTTGTCCCATGAAAAGATATAATGAAATATTTGCAGAAATGTGAGGGGCGTACTCACTTTTGTGATACACTGTATCATATCTTAACATCTCACACAATTGATAAATTGCCACTTGCTATCTGCTGTTGTGTTTTTGGTAGGTGGTTGCTGTGGTATCCCAGGCAGTCACTAGGATTTATTTATTAGGATATTAACGTCGTGTTTTACACACTTTCATTGTCATGGGCAATTTTGTATCTCCAATTCACCTCACTTGCATGTTTTTGTACTGTGGGAGGAAACTGGAGCTTCCAGAGGAAACCCACACAGACACAGACCCGGATCGCTCCACCTGGGAATTGAACCCAGGACCTTCTTGCTGTGAGGCGACAGCGCTACCCACTGAGTGTTGGTAAATGGTTGCCTTTTGTATCTCAGGTGTTGCTAAGGTTTTGCTTGGCATTCTATGTAGTTGGCTTGTGTTTTGCCCAACGGTTTCAGGTTGCTAGAATGTTGCTATATAGCTGATATGATATTTATGGTGGTTGCTATCATTTCTTAACATCTCACACAATTTATAAGTTGTCACTTGCTAGCTGCTATAGCATCTTTGAGGGTTGTTCTGGTATCCCAGGCGGCTGCTAGGATGTTGCTAGTATATTATAGTATATAAACTTTAATTTTACACACAGCAATAGTCTGTCCAATTTAAACCTGTATAGCAGCACAACAAACAGACCGAACGTTGGGTGAGTGTCTACATCTTGAAAACTGTAGAACGAGCACAGAACAGCACTGTTAAGTTACTAATAATCACAAATATAAAACAATCACACAGGTTTTGTTCTTTATTTAGAATCTGATTGCTTCGCGGTCATTATTATAGTCTCTTATGTACAAACATCTTTACACAGTGATCTCTTCATTCAGCTACTGCTTGGGTTTCTACACGAGTCTGAAAACACCAGATGAAGCAAAACCCATTTCCAGAGCGATAAAAAGAAAAACAAGGCACAATGAAATTCTACTGGCAGTAAAGCATTCGATGCCAAGTTACTCACAGAGATACATTCATCCATCCATAGTGGGACGCCCCCCTACAGCCTAATGCACACGTCTATTAGTCAAAGCTAAATAAAAGCAATAACTACAGGTATAATGTGGTGATTCAGTGACACCTTTGTGCACAAGCTTTATCATTAAGACACTAGGAAGATATTTTAAAAGAACAGCACTGCTTCTGCGAAAAATACCACAAAAAACAAGGAAAAAAAACATAAAAAAACCAAAACCACAGTACGTGACACCATTAGCTACCTCAGTAAGGTGCATGTTCGCACTGCAATCATTAGACTAACAATAACACAATAGAAAGAAAAAGAAAACCCCAAAATAATAATCTCAACACAGATCCACCAAGAATCACCACAACATTTAAAACACAGTATTTAAATAATCAAAATATTCAAATATAAATAAGTAAGGTAAGGTTTGTACTTTGGTTTGTAAGGTGGACGGGAATGAATAACAAACAAAACAATACATCCAGTTCTATACACATGATCACATTGTGGTAGACGTGGAGAAACGATGCTACTACTTTACTTATAGACACATTAGATTTTACTGTGTGCGCAGGGGCGGATCTAGAAAAATATTTATGGGGTGGCAAGAGGGGGGCAGGAATTTTTGAGGGGTGGCAACATATGGCAGACGTATTTATACTGAATTTAATCACAGTTATCACAGTTTGATGAGAAATAGTATGTACACACTACAAAAGGGCACGGGCTGCCATTTACAAACTCATACAGACAAACTTAATCTCATGCAATCAATGTCTTGCATTTAAGGTTTCATGTGAAACAGTTCATATTAGGAATAAGTGACCATACAATGTAATCTCAATAATAGGAGATAAAAGTATGGTAACACTACTGTAGGTGGGGCATTATCAAAGGAAAGGCATTAAGGTAAAACACAGGTGATGAGTGGCAGATGTATGAGAGGGAAAGCAAACAGTTTTTGACTGTGTCAGAGTGGCAGCGTTGCAAATTGGCCATAACTTTTCTTTTAATTTGTTGCTGCCAACTGGGGTGGCAGCAGGGGTGGCAAGGCTTTCTTTTAGGGTGGCATTTGCCACCCTATGCCACCCCGGTAGATCCGCCCATGTGTGTGCGCATGTGTGTGGAATTACAGAGGACTAAAAAATAAGTTAGCACGTCCTCTACAAGAAACAATAATAAACAAAATGATTGTTCCACTGCATTTAACATTTTCTCCTTAATACGGCAGATTTAACAAATCTATTCGACCCTGAAAATCAACACAAGATAGAACTGGACGGTGAGATCTTGCGTTCGACTCTATATTATCGTCTGTGTATCTTCAAAATCTTCAGCTTATATTTATTTTGAAACTTTACAAAACTTTGGAAAGGGTGGGTTGTAAAATAAATGTAGTCTATAAGAGTTTTTGTGTCCAAACTGTGAAACGGAACACAGTGATTTCTGTTCTCTGTGTATCTGCATTAAACTAGACGGCAGTTTCATTTACATCATACATGTTTTTAGTGGTTTTATAAGCTGGTAAAAAGCATTTAACAAATCTAGTCACTTTTAAACTTTAGAAAGCTTTGAAAATAGTGGGTTGTAAAATAAATGTAACCTATAAGAGATTTTGCGTCATGTGGTTTGATACCAATTGAAACTGAACACAGTGACTTATGTTGTCTGTGTATCTGCATTATATATAATACGTTTTTCTCCCAATTTAGTGTAGTCAATTTGTCTTCTGCTGCTGGGGGATCCCCGATTATTTGCAGTCCAGGTGGGTAGATTGCTGCTCACGCCTCCTCCGACCCACGCACAGCCCTTAACGGAACCCTTTTCCACCCATGCACTCTATCCGCCAATCAGGGTCCTTACACAGCGTTTGAAGACCCCACCCCACATATTCTGGTCACCCCTCCCTGCAGGCACTAGCAATTATGCCTGCCAGATGGATTAAACTAGACGCAGTTTTCGATTACATCACTTGTTTTTAGTGGTTTTATAAGCTGGCTCACAGTCAGCAGCATCAGCGTTCGAATACAGTCGTGTAAAGCTATAATAGTACAAAAGTGGGAGCCACACTTCCATGTGTGGCTTAGTGGTTAGGGTACTAGACTATTCATGGGAAGTTAAGTGGTTGAAGCCTCGCCATTGCCAAGAAGCCACTGTTGGACCCCAAAACTCTTAAGTTTACTCTCTGTTGCTTTACTCTATTAAATGCATGAATGTAAAACTTGATCTACACGTCATTCTAAACTACCTTGGCAAGTCTCAAGTAAGTACTGTATATTCTAACAGTGCTCGAGTCTGTTCCAGGTGACCACATGTAGTTTATGGATACGTGGTCAGTGGTGGCTCAGCGCTTCCTCAACTACTGATCAGAAAGTCAAGCCCCATCCTGCCAAACTGCTTCTGTCGGGCCCTTAAACAAAACCCGTAACCCTGAGCTCACACACAGTTTCCGTCTGACAGAGCCTAGTGGGTGGAGCTTTGGGCTATCAATTGAAAGGTTGAGAGTTTGAATCCCAACTCTGCCATGCAGCCACCGTTGGGCCCTTGAGCAAGGCCCTTAACCCTCTCAGCTCCATGGTTGACCCTGCGCTCTGACCCGAGCTTCCAAACGAGCTGAGATATGTGAAGGACGAATTTCGTTGTACTGTACACGTGTATCTGTATATATGACAAATAAAGGCGTTCTATTGGCCAGCGGTAGCTCAGCGGTTAGAGTCTTTATCTTAAGAATCTTAAGGTTGCCAGTATTCAGTGATAATCGTAAGTGGCTTTGGATAAAAGCGTCCGTTAAATGCAGCAAATGTAAATGCACTGGGATAAAAGCTGAGGCTTAAACGTAAACGTGGCAAACAGACCCGAGTTACGGATCTGAATCTGTTCTGGGTCTCATCAGAGTCTGATTTAGTTCCTCATGTACTCCTGAATCCCTCAGCATCACACCACAGCTCCATCTTCTCAAACTTCTGCGTATCTGTGCTACAGAGAATCTGGACAGTGGAAGCTCAGTGGTTAAGGTACTGGACTAGTAATCAGAAGGTTGCCAGTTCAAGGCCCACTATTGCACAGTTGCCACTGTTGGGTCCCTGAGCAAGTCCCATAACCCTCGATTACTCAAAGCTGTATTCAGTCATAATTGTAAGTCGCTTCGGATAAAAGCGTCTGCTAAATGCCACAAATGTAAATATATTTTATACACCCTGATGTCACCCTGATCTGTTCCCTCCATAGAAAGAGCCACACTTATGTTTGTACGTTTCTATCTAATGGATGTTTGCAGCTACTTTCATTCATTTTACTAAAGGATTTGCTTCTTGTTTGAGTAAAACTAAAAATGACATAAAAAACTACTATTTTTAAATCTGTGGATTTTAAGAAGTTACAGTAACATAACCATGACAGCTACTCCCTCGATTATCTGATGCAGCTTAATGTAAATGTTAAACAAACCATTACTGAACCAGCAGTTGACGATAACAGGTTTGTAACAGCTGATGCTCACAGAATAAAAAGAAAATAAGTCAGGATGTGACAGTGAAGGTGATCAGGCTACTTCAGGGCAGTGCAGCTTCTGGAACTAGATTCAAGTTGTTGTCCAGTTTGGAAAGTGGTCAAATGGTCCTGCCGGTGGAGAGGCGAGCAGGTCCACGTTCTTCCCTCATTAGCTTTAATATCTGACTCTCGGATTTAGTGCAAAGTGCTCAGTGCTCCTTCAGTCTGCAAAACAGAACAATACAACAATCACTCGTAACACGATTATATCACAGACATTTAGATATAATCTAGTGTATAAGCTTTTCTAGTGGAGCTTGCCATGCTGAACCAAATATGAACTAATATACACCGATCAGCCATAACATTAAAACCACCTCTATGTTTCTACACTCACTGTCCATTTTATCAGCTCCACTTACCATATAGAAGCACTTTGTAGTTCTACAATTACTGACTGTAGTCCATCTGTTTCTCTACATGCTTTGTTAGCCCCCTTTCATGCTGTTCTTTAATGGTCAGGACCCCCACAGGACCACCACAGAGCCGGTATTATTTAGGTGGTGGATCATTCTCAGCACTGCAGTGACACTGACATGGTGGTGGTGTGTTAGTGTGTGTTGTGCTGATATGAGTGGATCAGACACAGCAGCGCTGTCACTGCTGGACTGAGAATAGTCCACCAACGACAAATATCCAGCCAACAGCGCCCCGTGGGCAGCGTCCTGTGACCACTGATGAAGGTCTAGAAGATGAGCGACTCAAACAGCAGCAATAGATGAGCGATCGTCTCTGACTTTACATCTACAAGGTGGACCAACTAGGTAGGAGTGTCTAATAGAGTGGACAGTGAGTGGACACGGTATTTAAAAACTCTTTCAGTGCTGCTGTGTCTGATCCACTCATACCAGCACAACACACACTAACACACCACCACCATGTCATTGTCATTGCAGAGCTGAGAATGATCCACCACCAAATAATACCTGCTCTGTAGTGGTCCTGTGGGGGTCCTGACCATTGAAGAACAGCATGAAAGGGAGCTAACAAAGCATACAGAGAAACAGATGGACTACAGTCAGTAATTGTAGAACTACAAAGTGCTTCTATATGGAAAGTGGAGCTGATAAAATGGACAGTGAGTGTAGAAACAAGGAGGTGGTTTTAATGTTATGGCTGATCAGTGTATATATAGGGGAAGCTTTTGCTTCTGTTGCCTCCTTAAACTATAATGTAAGGAATATAATTAATGTCTTTATATAAATGTAATAAAAGATGAAGATAAACTCACTCGACTGAAGTTCTTGGATGGTTCTTGTTTGACCTCATCTCCTTTAACACCAGTCGCAGCAGCAGCTGAAGACACACAGCACAAACACATTAAAAACAAGTACGGGAACAGGTACAGGGTGCCACCCTGGTCTAACATGCCAGCACGTCATCTCATATAAACACAATTGGCTGTGTTTTAAGGGACCTCCACGATCTCCCGGACTGGTTGAGGGATGAAATGGACCATAGCGTGGCTCTCCACAGGCTATTCGGCTTGTGTGGGAACCCAACACTGGTAGGTGATAAGAAGCGGCTGCAGATTGGACACGTGTGGTGATCTGGCTCTCCATGACCAGATTGGAGGTTTGCAGCAGGCAGCGGATTGCCCCTAGAAGGCACAATTGACAGTGCCACTGATGTCTGCTGTCTGGGAAAAGACGGGACTAAAAAGGGGCGGGGTCTTCGATGCTGTTTAAGGACCCTGGTTAGTAGCCTGAGGCGCCTGTACACAAGTGGAAATCAGCGCGTGTATCAGGCAAATATCCCCTTCTCTGATACGACCTGGATCAATTGTAACCTGGCAGTTAAGGTACTGGACTAATAATCAGAAAGGTCACTGGTTTAAGCCCCACCACTACCAGATTTCCAGTGTTTGGCCTTTGATCAAGGCCCTTAACTTTTATTGCTTGGACAGTACACTGTCACAGTATTGTAAGTCGCTTTGGATAAAAGCGTCTGCTAAATGTTGAAAAAAATAAAACAGAAAATAAAGAGGCAGCAGAGTCACAATCGGGAATTGGAAATGACTAAATTGAGAGATAAAGGGAGGAAAATCCAGGAAGTACAAAAGTTCAGCTCACCAGTAGTGCGAGGAAGTCTGCCATCATGAGCATGTAGAAGACCCGATCCCAGCCCTGTGCAGAGAGCAGCCCCGCCAGCAGGGGGCCTACCGCAGCACCTACATGGCAAGAGGCAAGGAGCAGAAAATCAGGGCCATGAGTATCCATGACTTTTATTCTACCTTTTAACCCTGTTATTCATCATAAATAATCATTACATATTTATTTAATCCACCCATGTGGACACTTGACCATCCGCTTATTGGACATCCAATTGCAAATCCATGGGCATTGATATTAAGCTGCCCACTTCTAATGTACCAGCCTTTACTCTTCTACAAAGAAGAGACTTAGAAGTGTCTCTGTGGGAATTTGTACCCATTCAGTCGAAAGGGCACGAAAACACCAGGCTCGCAATCGACTTTTCAATTCTGGCAAATCTAGAATGGGCACCGCACAACTACAAACAGTCCTGGTGACCTGGGTTCGATCCTCACCTCTGGTCAGTGTATGTAAGAAAGTCTCTGGTTTCAGCATGAGGGGAATCAGCTGCTATAAATATAAACTTGAGTAGTACTGACAAACCCATTTAGTCTGACTAGTTAATAGGTGTCTATTTTATCAGGACAGCGTTACAGGATTACAGCTGCTGGTCTCTATCCACAAAAGTGAGAATACACACGAAAACAGAGCATCACACACTCAACAACTTACTCACTCACAGGGAAAACAGGGTTTCTGGAGCTGTGTGGCAGCCACACTAGCTGTTGTGTCACCGTGTCCCCCTCAGTGTGTAATTGAAGCTTTCAGAGTAATTGGGAGGAGATGTGTGAAAAGAGGCTGCGCTATAAATTCAGGCTGCGCTGTAGGCAAGGATGTTTGGACGCTTTTCATTAAGGAGCCTCTTTATCCCGATCAGGGTTGCGGCGATTCTGATTTATTGGGTGGAAGGCAGGAAACACCCCGGACAGGTCGCAGTGTACCACAGAATGTGCGTATTTATTAGTAAGTATCGAAATTAAAATCATACCACTCGTTTTAAAAGAAGGTCTGACCCACTTACCAACGGAACCAGTCCCATCGATGATGGCTGTGACGGTGGACAGAGCCCTGGCATTGCCCTTTAAGCTTTTGTGGGTGCCCTGTGGTTAAAAAAAATCAGAGGTCAGCCTGTAAAATTAAACCGTAATAGAAATCACAGATTCTTGTTTTTCTTGCATTTTACAAACTGTCCCAACTTTCCCAGAAATGTGGTTTGTAAACTCACCAGATCAGCAGAGACGGCTGTTGTGATGAGAGCGTAAGGTCCATTAACTAACCCTCCACACACCAGCAGCATGCCTACACACACACAACAAGGGTCATCAGTTCAGTTTGAGCTCAAACTACACACTTCATCACATCTAACACGTTTATAGATCATATAAAGATTATATTACTGTAGATTATAAATCCGAGCACTGCTACGTATGTACACAGATGCTGCATTAGTAATAATGTAGTCTCACCTATAGTGGGTCCAAAACCGAACTGGCTAATCATGGAGAAGCCATAAAGCTGGAAAACACACACACACACATTAATTATTACAAAAAGTCTAGCAGGACATTTTACATGTGACAATGCTAGTCTGGCTAGTTTGTTATCAGACTACCATTGTTACAAAACCTGTTATCAGAAACTGACAGACGAGGTGAAGTCAGAGAACTTTATAACATTCCTCCACTAAGTCTGGTAATAGCTTACATAAAGCAACGGCTTACCACTATATTGCTAAAGGTATGTGGACACCTGACTATGAGCTTGTTGGATGATGCCCATTAATATGGAGTCCGCCCCTGCTTTTGTGAACAATATTTCGGAGTATGTCTGTAAAAATTTGTGCCCATTCAGTCACTCGTATTGTGTGAGAAGGCCTGACTCACAGTCAACAATCCAACTCATCCCGAAGATGTTCAACAGGCTTGGCATTGCATGTCTCTATGGATTTTACAAGGTTCCATGCTGGAACAGGATAGAACCTTCCCCAAACTGTTGCCATGCATATAATAAATCAGAAGCAACTATGCAGTTTATATAATAGATTTTATACACAGCAGTGATATCGACCGGTCTGGCGTGTACATGCAGACGTGATTGGCTGTGTCCGAGTTGGGAGCTGCCAAGACCCTGCGATGGATTGACGTCCTGTCCGAAGTGCGTTTCTGCATTTTGCCTAGTGATTCCTGGGGAAAACCAGACCCACAGTGACCTTGACCAGGATAAAGTGGTTGTAAATCAAGAAAATAGAATATTTTGAAGTAGAATATTTCAAAGAGACCGAAAGAGGTAATAATAATATTATTAGCCGATTAATCCCAGGCCTATTCTAAGAACACCGGGCCAAATCAAGAATGCACCCTGGTCAAATAAATGCGTAAATCCACATGCATAAATGATTTATTTATTATTGTAAATAAAAAAATATATATACTGATGTACTTTTTTAACTTCAACGAACCCCCTTCAAACCTAGTCACTAGTGTCTGCGTAGATGCACAATTGGCTGATAGCACTGCTGAGATTCAGTATCTTATGCTAGCGTGATTTACTGCTGCTCCACCCAAGCACACTTCTCACGCAATCTTAAGCAAGCAGCCTAAATGTCGCAGTTTTATTGAGGAAATTGATCAATCTAATACATAGAACATTTCTAATTTAGAACTGAGTAAAGATACGTACTGTCGGTGCAGCCAGGAGCAGCATCACGGCACACGTGGTGGCTCTTTTCCCCAGCCTATCTGAGACCACACCTGCCAGGACACCACCTACACACACACACACACACACACACACACGCATAAAACCAACATACATGACTTCCCCACCCCGGCGTGACCTAGAAACAGTATGACAGGACAGGGTATAATTCTCCATACCAACGATTCCTCCGACGTCAAACAGGGTGGAGAGATCGCCGGCTTTCTTCGCATTCAGATGAGCTGAGCCACACAAAAGAACAAAAGAACAAAAGAACAACAGCATTCAGACTGTGAAGGACGGACCTGTACCGCCGGTCTGAGCGGTTCCATAAATATCCCAAAAATGCAAACAGTATTCTATTTCTGGGAGTGTGTCTGGCGAGGGTTCATCCCGCTCACCTGCTTTAGTGATGTAGAGAGGCAGCCAGAACAGGAAGGTGTAGCTCACCAGCTTAGCAAACAGCAGACAGAGAGAGAACTCCACCACACCCTGCCATACACAGTTCATATAGGGTGTGAAACGTATATACGCCATACAACACACACCCACACACACCTAGTTCAGTAGTTGAATTAACAAGTAAATAAACGGCTGTATAGTGAGTAAATACCTGGAAGGAGTTTTACCTACTTTAAAGCACTTTTCGAACCCTGTTCTGTAACTCGTACCCTTCGAGGCACAACTCTGACATTTGATTAATCCCTCAGAGCTCAAGGAAGACGAGCATCAAGGCTTTTCGCTGTACTAGCACCCAAGTGGGGGAATAAACTTCCCATGTTTGGTATTTAGGGGTCGCCGGTTGCCCTTCCTGATGCAGCCCTCCTTTTTCTATTTGGGCTTGGGACCAGTTTGCACTGACAAGTGCACCTCCCAATGTTTTTGCCATCCTCTTGGGGCACTAGCCAATCTTGTCCATGCAGACGCCCGACCAGACGATAGCACCACCGAGATTCAAACTCTGTTATTTATCCCAAAGATAACTGTCCAACGTCCGTTGTAAAAAGCGCTATACACATAAAATTGACTTGACTTTCTATGGATGTCACTTTAATCCCGGGGCGCCACCATGCTAAAACAAGATAGAACCCTCCCCAAACTGTTGTCATGCATATAATATTTATTTATTAGGATTTTAATGTCATGTTTTACACACATTTGGTTACATTCATGACAGGACATGTAGTTACTGGTTACACAAGTTCAAGTTTAATATAAAACACAGTTTATCTCCAGTATCTCCAGTTCACCTCACTTGCACGTCTTTGTACTGTGCGAGGAAACCGGAGCACCCGGAGGAAACCCACGCAGACGCATGGAGAACATGCAAACTCCGCACAGAAAGGACCCAGAACGCCCCACCTGGAAATCGAACCCAGGATTGCTGTGAGGCGCAAGTGCTACCCCCCGAGCCACCGTGCCGTCCAACTGGATTAATAAACGGCTAGCTGGCTGGATGAGACGATTTATTTATGGACAGATGGTCACATTTACATGGATGAGTGGATGGTTGGATTAAAAGATTTAAAAAATGATGAAAGTGTCAGGTCACTTAGATAGATAGATAGATAGATAGATAGATAGATAGATAGATAGATAGATAGATAGATAGATAGATAGATAGATAGATAGATAGATAGATAGATAGATAGATAGATAGATAGATAGATAGATAGATAGATAGATAGATAGATAGATAGATAGATAGATAGATACTTTATTGATCCCGAAGGAAATTAAAGAAAATTTAATTACTGGTATGCGCAGAGCTCCCATGAAGCTGATGGCGCTCGGTTCAGCATCGCTCTTCACTACGACGACCTGCTGCACAGGAACACACATTCCTGCACTGTCCTGGCCCAACAGCAGCTCTGTGTCTGAGCTCTGACACACACACACACACACACACAGTTACATTCTGTAAAAGAAATAGGCTCAGGTAGGTAGATGGACGTGTATGTGACTCTCACCTGTGCTTTGGATCCTTGTTTGTACTGCAGGTACAGCTCTTTATGGCCGTTAACGCCGTTCCAGCTCTTGTGCAGTTTCTGCCATGAACACAAATAATTTAAAAATAAATAAATAAAAAAGTAAACAACTTTTCTGTGTAAGTGTGTATGTGACAATGCAGACATGAACAATAAAATGAGCTCTACAGTGGTAAACTGTATCTTAATTGCTACGTTTTATTGTTTAAAGGACAATAAAATCATCAGTGGCACATGTAACATAATTAACAATACAAATAATTATAAAATTTATAAAATTTATCCTACTTTATCCTGCTTTTGGGTCTCTGTGGATCTGGTATTTTTTTTATTCTCATATTCAGGGTGCCAATCAACTTCAGGGCTTTAATTACTCACCCATTCTGGATCACTTGCACCCCAGAGCAATTTGGAAATGTGGAAAAAAGAAGCCCATGTACCTACTCGTGTTTTTGGGAGGTATAAACCAGGACCCGTGTGTGGCACCCATGTTACCAGCAGTACAGACAGACTGAAAGATTTGTCTATCCAACCTTCTAAAAGTAAGCAAACACTCTCGCACATGTCATCACACACACACACACACACACACACTTGCCTGGTGACCGTTGACAGCGTTCTGGGCCGGAGCCGCCTTCAGATCATTCGGGTCTGTGAAATGTAATAAATAAATCCATTTTAGATACATTTTACTATCCAGACACATTTAACAAACAGCAGAATCAAAACACGTCCAGCGCTTACGCTCGATAAGGAAGAGGAAGCAGACGATGCCCATGACGGCGATGATGATTCCGGGCACGATGAAGGACAGCCCCCAGTTAGAGGACACAAAGTACGCAGCGATCAGAGAGCCCAGGATGTTCCCGACCGAAGTGTGAGAGTTCCACAGCCCCATGATCAGACCCCGCCTGAGTAAATACATGATATTATTATTGCAGAAGAACAATAAAAGAAAAATGTACCGTCTGTAATTATCACACTGACACAATAACACACTCCTGTGCTACATACCTGCCCTTTCCAAACCAGTTTCCTATGCAGGTAACCACACTGGGCCAGCCAGTCGTCTGAACTACACCATTGGCAATCTGTCATAAGAGAAAGAGAAAAAGACGTTACAAGACTGTGACCGCTCACGGTAGATATTGGGGCTATTCCAAACTGCCCCATGGGGTCAGTGAGTAAATGAATGTGTGGCGACCTGTCCAGGGTGTTTTTAAATGGTTTCGACTCATCACAACCCTCACTAAAATAAAAGGTTACTGTAAATAAATGAATAAAATAATCGTTTAGATGTGATTAAATGGTCTTATACATCCAAGCTAGCCATTTATTTAACACAAGATATTACAACTGACTGTATTTGACAGCAAAAATAGCTGTAAAATGAGAGTTGAACAAAAAACATTACATCGTAAACAATTCTATTGTTTCCCATAAACATAAACAAGAATCTTTTCAAGTCATTTTTAATTAACATAATAATTATATCTGTAGAACTGCATATTTCCATTTTCTGAATATCACAAAGGTTCAGGACATTCTAACCTCTGCAGATAGTGAGAAAGTCATGCATGTCTTCACTTCAAGGCTTGATTATTTTAATGCTCTGTTATCTGACCTTCCTAAAAGTTCTGTTAGACAACAGCGAGTCCTGACCCGAGAAATAAAGAGAGATCATCATACACCAGCACTTCAATCACTCCATTCGCATTTACATGAGAAGCGTAAACTGCTGCTCTGTTCGGTGCTCAGCTTGAGCGGTAAAACGTCATCAAGGTGTGAATATGAGCTGAATCTGCATTAGTGTGGAATAAGCATCAGATCCAGGGTTACAGCTCCACATGTATCTGTGTTTATCTGGATTCTCCTTCCTGTTTCACTTTTAAACTTGTGTTACAGCTCCAGCTTCTGAGAAACGGTGAGAATCAGAATCAGCTTCTCCCTGAGAGAGTCTAAAACGCTTCTGGTTGAAAATAAAGCTTAACGTGGTTTAATGTAGTAAAAGAAGGAGACAGGAGCACTAAACTTCTCTTCATTATTACTGCTCATAAGTTCCTCCACTAATCACATTCCTCACTCGCTGTTTTACTACAATAAGTCACGCTAAGTGTTGTTTGTATGGCCTGAGTCGCTTTTACCGCCTCATATCAAACAGTTCGTCTCATTGGAGGAGCTTTGAAAAGGTCAGCGGCAACCTGGGTCAAAGTTTAGTCAGGTGAGCTTTGAGAAGCGCAGCAAAAATTGGCCAACACGGCAAAGCAGCGGGCAGCTAAGCAGCACCGCTACACTCCATAGGAAACAACGGCACAGCCAGCGCAAAAGCAGTTTTGCCGCTTCTCATGTGAATGCGCCCTTGGAATTGATTTTAAGATCCTTTTATTGGTCCTACTTATCTATAACTTCCAATCAGGGCTATTAGATCATACAACAGCAGGAAATCTAAATTTAGCCACCAAGGCCTAAAGCTCTGGGATTCTCTCCTTAATGAGCTGAGATCAAAAAAGTGGATAAAAACAGACACGTTTTTATAATGCCGGTATCTTTTATTATTTCATCCTGTTTTAAACTAGCATTTTTGCTTTCAATTCGATTCCTGCCTTTCTATTCTTTTAGCCTCAATATTGTCCTTTTATCTGTTAAAATACATAACACAAATCTAGCTTTTTACTTTTGATTTGATATAATATGCGGTGTTTTACAGGTCACCAGAATAAAAGGTGTTTACTGTATTTAAAATCTGCAAAAATATGGGGAGCATTTCGCCAAAAATAATCTGGAAATACTTATAAAATACTGCTCATACTGCCAACATCTGCACTAGACACGTTCTCTCCTTCAGAACTCTCTATAGAACTTATTTCGTAGTATTGTTTAATGAACATCCATGTTTATAAATCTGTCATGCACCAACCAGCACACCAAGTCAGATTACTTGTATGTGAAAACTTACTTTCAATTCAATATCAGTAATAAAATTATATACGATAATCAAAAACGCTCTATTGTGTTAAAAAAAAAACACATGCTGGTATAAAGACTGTATTGCAAGTGTGTGTGTGTGTGTGTGTGTGTGTGTACACATGAATAAATAGCTTACCTGGACGAAGATGTAGAAGCCGAGGTTGTGAATGTCGTAGATGTATCCGAGGCCGAACAGGCAGGTGAAGAGGCCGCTGGTCAGCATGCCCACTGTTAGGTAGAGCCGGATTGGTAAACGCTCCCCGATAATCCCGCTGCAGGAGGAAACACACACTCAGTACAGCAAAAGAAAAGGCAAATGCAGACGAGTGGTCTTTACCCTTTACCCTACGGCACTACATGCCATCCTGGTGAGGGTCTAACAAATGTATTTAGCACAATGCACAACTGCTAGCTGTTTTCCCTACCTGATAGCTTCATTAGCCTTCAGCAAAAGAAAAAGTGAAGTTTAAATGAAGTATATTGAGGTAATGGGACAATATAATATAGTTATTTGCTGGCTAGACAATCAATTTATGAATGTCTGTGTGTTTACAGTGTATTCATCCATGTAAAAGTAAAAATCACTGTTCTATGTGGCATGTAATTACATCTAAAAGTAAAGAAGTAAAACAGGGACGTGTTTGTTGCGACACCCATAGGAAGGTAAATCTGTGAGGGTACAGTAATGAGATCTTACCTAAGATACATCCCTATAGCATAAGCAAACAGGAACGAGTAGTCCATCGCTCCCAGCAGCTGCTTATAGTTTCCTTTATCTGCAGACACACACACAATACGTTTACATAGACTACACACAACGTACACACATCCACCATGTATTACAATAGCTAGAATGGACACTACACAGCAGTGAGTGAGTGAGTGAGTGAGTGAGTGTGTGTGTGAGTGAGTGAATAAGTGAGTGAGTGAGTGAGAGTGAGTGTGTGGATGAATTCATGAGTGAGTGAATGTGTGAGTGTGTGTGTGAGTAAGTGTGTGTGAGTGAGTGTGAGTGAATAAATGAGCGAGTGAATGAGTGTGTGAGTGAGTGAGTGAATAAATGAGCGAGTGAGTGAATGAGTGAGTGCGTGAATGAGAGAGTGAGTGTATGTGAGTAAATGTGTGAGTGTGTGAATGAGTGAGGGAGTAAGTGAATGAATAACTGAGTGATTGAGTGAGTGAGTGAATAAGTGAGTGAATGAGTGAGTGTGTAAGTAAATGAGTGAATCAGTGAGTGTGGGTGAGTAAATGAGTGAGTGTATGAGTAAGTGAGTGAGTGAGTGTGTGTGAGTGAGTGAGTGAATAAGTGAGTGAGTGAGAGTAAGTGTGTGGATGAATTAATGAGTGAGTGAATGTGTGAGTGTGTGTGTGTGAGTGAGAGTGAGTGAATAAATGAGTGAGTGAGTGAATGAGTGAGTGCGTGAATGAGAGAGTGAGTGTATGTGAGTAAATGTGTGAGTGAGTGAATGAGTGAGTGTGTGAATGAGTGTGTGAGTGAGTGAATGAGTAAGTGAATAAATGAGTGGGTGAGTGTGTGAATGAGTGAGTGAATAAGTGTGTGAATGAGTGAGTGTGTAAGTAAATGAGTGAATGAGTGAATCAGTGAGTGTGGGTGAGTAAATGAGTGAGTGTATGAGTAAGTGAGTGAGTGAGTGAGTGTGTGTGTGAGTGAATGTGTGAGTAAGTGAGTGAGTGAGTGAATGAGTGAGTGAATAAATGAGTCAGTGAGTTAGTGTATGAGGGAGTGAGTGAATGGGTGAGTAAGTGAGTGAATGAGTGTGTGAGTGAATAAGTGAGTGAGTGAGTGTGAGTGAATAAGTGAGTGAATTAATGAATGAGTGAGTTAGTGTATGAGGGAGTGAGTGAGTGAATAAGTAAGTGAGTGAATGAGTGTGAGTGAGTGAATGAGTGAGTTAGTGTATAAGGGAGTGAGTGAATGAGTGAGTGAGTTAGTGTATAAGGGAGTGAGTGAGTGAATGAGTGAGTGAGTGAGTGAATGAATGAGTGATTTACCGAATGGTTTCCAGCTGCAGTCTGTCTCTAGATGAACAAGCTGCTGAGCATTACTGCTCTCAGTGGACCCAACATCTCTGATCTGAGAACAGTTCTTATGAAGTTCACTCTATACAACACAACACACACAACAGCACTCAGGTCAGTGCACATGCTCCCAGCATTCACTCATTCATTTACATGTTGAGCTCTGTAGCGGTCAAGGCCACAGTGCTGGGCTTTACAGAGAACCAGTTCCACTTACTGGCATCGATCTGGGATGTAACAGGAAACCACAGCGGCCAGTGAAAAACCAACATAGACAATGAAGGGTGTGGCAACCCCAGACAGACTGTAACTGAAGGCAGAGAGCAAACTTAGGCTGCTGAGGCTGTGCTGCACCTACACTACCAGCTGTACTATCACTGTTTATCATAAGAAATATTGCTCATCTGTTCTTATTGAACGAGAAGGTTCGAGTAGCTGCTCCAGTTACAGTCCACATACTGCCGGCCTCAGAACAGTCGATAACAGAAACAGCAGCACAATGACGTGACGTCTGATTTCTTTATTCAGGAAGTTACACCGACCGCTTTAATAGATTCAGACGGTGAAACCAGAGCGTCACTCAAACACCATTTACTTATCACAGAGACGTTTATAACCAAACACCGTCTCACACCGAGCAGCTCCGAACACTCGAGTTACACATGCAGAATAATTTTCTTTACCTAGAAACTCAGGACGTTTAGAGAACTGCAGTATGATCACCACTGTTTCCACAACACGTCAGATCGACAGACAGACAAACAAACAGGCAGATAGATAAATAGAGAGAGAGAGAGACAGACAGACAGACAGAGACCGATAGATAGATAGTAGACAGACCAACCAATCAAAAGATAGACAGACAGGCAGATATAGAGACAGACAGACAGACAGGCAGACAGATAGATAGATAGTAGACAGACAGACCAACCAATCAATAGATAGATAGATAGACAGACAGACAGACAGGCAGATAGATAGATAGATAGATAGATAGATAGATAGTAGACAGGTCAACCAATCAAAAGATAGACAGACAGGCAGATATAGAGACAGACAGAAAGACAGACAGACAGGCAGGTAAGCAGACAGACAGGCAGATATGCAGACAGATAGATAGATTACAGATAGATAGACAGACTGAAAGACAGACAGGCAGACAGACAGACAGATAGATAGATAGTAGACAGACAGACCAACCAATCAATAGATAGATAGATAGACAGACAGGCAGGCAGATAAATAGACAGACAGATGGACTGATAGATAGACAGACAGACAGAAAGACAGACAGGAAGGTAGACAGGCAGGCAGATATCCAGACAGATAGACAGACAAACATACAGATAGATAGATAGACAGAAAGAGAGACAAACAAAAAGGCAGACAGACAGGCAGATATACAGACAGACAGGCAGGTAGATAGATAGATGGATAGATAGATATATTGACAGACAGACAGACAGACTAGCAGATATACAGACAGACAGACAGACATACAGACAGATATATAGACAGACAGGCAGGCAGATAGATAGACAGACAGACAAATAGATAGTAGACAGACCAACCGATCAAAAGATAGACAGAGAGGCAGATATAGAGACAGACAGATAGACAGATATACACAATTAACACAACTACCATGAGCTGAATGTCTGTGTGTGTCTCTATATCACCCACAGAAACCACTGCTTATTCCAGTAAAACTAAAGGAGAGTACTTCCTCACTCCCCTGGTTAGTAAAGACTAATGAACAGCTGGTTAGTCTATACTTGGGGAGATTATGTCAAGTTGTGGAGCTCTGTATAATAGAGCGCTGCTCATTTCATAATTAACCGAGTGCTTATTTCATGATTGGGCTCTGTGAAATCTGGGATGTGGAGAACATGCAAAAAATTACAATGAACAGAATGTATCTAGTAGCCTGTGATGAGTGCTCGGATGGCTCAGCACTTTACACTAACCACCCACCACAAAGTCCCAAATCTGAGACCCTGCTGTGTCACTGTCTCTGACCTCTTTGCTACCGGCTCGTCATTGGCCAACACAGGTATCGTGGGAGGGGCATGGGTCGGCAGAATGCGCAGGGAAATTGATTCATTGTTTTCCAGCCGGGCGCTTCAGATCCAGGGTTCGGCTGAATGCATGTGCGTATGTAAATTGCAGGCGGGTAAAATTACCTTCACAATGCTGATGGGTTTTCTGGACAGGTGAAAGCTGGTGTAGAGCAGGAAGGTGAGAGCAAAGGTGAAGGCTCGATACCTACACACACACACACACACACACACACACACACACACACACACACACACACACACACACACACACACACACATTAAAACAAACAAACATATACAGTAACTTATTTTCACAATGTTAGAATGTGTTATGACAAACATAACAAAAGTATTTTGAACAGTAGTAACCTAGTAGGTAGAGCTTTAAGCTATCAATCAAAAGGTTAAGAGCTCGAATCCCTGCCCTGCAGTCACTGTTGGGCCCTTGGGCAAGGCCCTTAACCCTCCTAGCTCCAGGAACATTGTACGATGACTGACCCTGCGCTCTGACCATAGCTTCCAAACAAGCTGGGATAAAAAAAGTATTTAGACACCATTCCTAATTATTCAGTTCAGGAGTTTTACCCACACTCGCTTTATTCTGGTCAGGGTCGCAGTGGGTCCGGGATCCCGGGAATTAGTGGGCAAAATGCAGCAACTAACCCAGGAGAGAATGCCAATCCAGTACTAGGAGCCTTTACAGAAACCTGCTTTTCTCTTGAAACCATAATGCCAGGTTCAACCCATGTAGCATGCTCCATGTTTAGCTCAATGCCACGCTTATGCTGTATCTGTTGATAAACTGGGGTGGATTTATTGCATCTCCAGCTTGTTCTGTGTCCTTTCTTTACTCCTTTTCCGAGAACTTGGATGTCACAAGCGCTCTGAGCAGCTCGCCGTATTGTGATAACCAGTTTTCATTTCTGCGCTATCCCTTTTCCATCCCCTTTCTCCGTTGTGAGCTGTGGAGGTTTGTTTTTGTTATTTGGCCACTGCTTTTATTCTCCTGCTTCCCTTTTCTGTGGCTTTTTTTGTTTTTGGTTAAGCATCCTGCAGATAGGGTTCGTTTTCAATTCTGGCAGATACGGGGTTAAGTCTGGTGCTTCATCGGCGATACGACCCGCTTTGTTACGATGAGTTACGATCATGTTGTCATTTTAGTCATTTGAATGTCCTTCAAGCAAGTAAAAAAATTTGCCTTGAAGTCTCTGGGAAGCTTTCAAGCTCTGCAAACAGCAGACACGTCTCACACCTACTCCACAGCAAACAAATCTGCACTTGCTGAAGACTTTCAGCAATCTGAGAATCATCTGACCTAACCTTAGACTGCACTCAGGTCAGACTACGCTGGAAAAGCACGACTAAACGATACAGAGACTCGCCGCTACGACAGGCTGGAACCGCCAGAACGTTTCAAAAGCTTTTAGTGTTCATCAGAATAATGGGATGTTCTTAGCTGTCTATCATATAAGGAGAACGAGTAGGAACAAAATGTAACCAGCTGCCATATAACTACCATATAACACCATACTATCTATCTATCTATCTATCTATCTATCTATCTATCTATCTATCTATCTATCTATCTATCTATCTATCTATCTATCTATCTATCTATCTATCTATCTATCTATCTATCTATCTATCTATCTATCTATCTTCCATCCATCCATCCATCCATCCATCCTTCCATCCATCCATCCATCCATCAGTGCACATGGCTTTGGAATGGCAGGTCCAACAAGCTTGTGGGAGGTGTCCACATCATTTATTTTTGTTTTCAGATCACCCAGCAACTCTTTTAGAGAGACTGTTGACCGCTGTGGTAAAATTTTAGCAATCTGGCTGGGCAGCCAACCTACACAACTGGCGTTCCTTGGTTGCTTCTTAAACCACTTTTGATAGGAATTAACCACTACACCTGCCGTTTTGGAGACACTCTGACCCAGTCGTCTAGCCATCACGATCTGGCCCCTGGACTCTCGGCCCTGGCTCTCAGATCCTTAAACTTGCCCGTGTCTCCTGCTTTCAGAATCTTAACTTCTGTTTACTGACTGTTCACCTGCCGCCTAATATATTCCACCCTCGTACAGGTGCCGTCAATTATCACATCAGGTTGAAGCTGGGATTGTGCCACACCATTTAAACCATGGACGGGTGAAGTGGATAACACTGATTTAACACTTCTGCACCTGATACACTCAAACCAGAACAACACACACACACTGGCATGTCATTACCAGTATAAAACTGTGGCACTGCACTTTAGGAGCCCCTTCCAAAACAAATCACTTGTGTCTGTGTGTGAATGGTCTATTTGAAAATGTTCCTTTTATTTTACTAAATGTTTGTGCAATTCTAACATCGTGATTTTTTTAAGCTCTAGGTTATAATATCTGTATAATGTCAGAACATGACAACTCCTATACACACTGTAGCACAATAAAGCTTCTGTCATTAAAACACTAACACCAAAAGCCTCAAAATGATAAACTCGTTCATATTTTTCGTTGTAAATACTCTCCTTCACCAGGTTGCCAATAATTGTAAAGGGGAGTAATGGTTTTCACAAATACACAAGGTGCATGATGTTACATGAACCCAGTCATGACGGGACACACACCAGTGCACTCTTAGTGCTGGTCCCAAGGCCGGAAGCAGCTGAAAGGAATCGTTCATTGTAATTATCATGGAACTTTCTGTACTACTTATATTGACGGCACCTTTTATAGCTGAAGAGAAACTGCAGGTAAGAACAGACAGGAGAGCAGGACTCACCACTGATCACGATTAAAGTTGGTCAGGAATCGGATGCCAGGGGGCACAGGCGCCATGGCTGTTGTGGTTGGTGTGGTTGGTGTGGACTAGTAAAAAGCAGGCAGACCTCAGAGACAAGCGTGAACAGACACGTCATGGAACTCGTAATGTTAACAGTAGAGGAAGGGACATGATGCCCCAGCGATGTGTTCCATAAGAAAGCAGCCGGTGTTTCTGAAGAGAAGAAAAAGAGAAGAAAGAAAAGATCAAAGCTACTGCTATTATTAAACGTCTTCCAATTGAACTTTGGACCCTGGTGAGAGCATTTGAGTACACTGACGTCATACCGGTTCAAAACCAATGCCACGAGTAAAAATTAAATAAAAGAGTTCCGGTTTGGTGTTTGATTTGACCGGAGAAACCAGGCAACCGCAAACACACCATATAATATGTGTTTCTATATAATATATGATACATTTATACATTACCTACTGAACACAGTACAAGAACGTAGTGTATAATGTATTTATACCCTAGCCAGTGCATTTCTTTATAATGTATGATACGTTTATACCATACACGGTGTCCTTCTAAATAATATATGATATATTTATACCACATCTAGTGCCCTACTGTATAATAAATGATACGTTTATACCCTACCTACTGCACTTTTCAAGAACTTAATATATAATACATTTATACCCTACCTAGTGCCCTTATAAACAATATATACTACATTTATACCCTATCTTGTGTCCTTATTTATAAAATATGATACATGTATACCCTACCTAGTGCCCTAATGAATAATATATTTTACATCTATACCCTACCTAGTGTCCTTCTGTATAATATATAATATATTTATACCATATCTAGTACCCATCTATATAATATATGATACATTTATACCCCACCTAGTTCCCTGCTATATAATATGTAATGCATTATTATCATACCTAGTGCCCTACTATAGATGATATATTAATACCCAGTACCTTATATACCTAGTACCTTCATATATAATATATACTACATCCATACCCTATCTTGTGTCCTTCTATATAATATATGATACATTTATACTCTTCCTAGTACCCCACTACATAATACATTTATACCCTACCCAGTGCCCTACTGTATCATATATGATATATTTATACCCTACCCAGTGCCCTACTGTATCATATATGATATATTTATACCCTACCTAGTGCCCTACTGTATCATATATGATATATTTATACTTTTATACTGTATCATATATGATATATTTATACCCTACCTAGTGCCCTACTGTATCATATATGATATATTTATACCCTACCTAGTGCCCTACTGTATCATATATGATATATTTATACCCTACCTAGTGCCCTACTGTATCATATATGATATATTTATACCCTACCTAGTGCCCTACTGTATCATATATGATATATTTATACCCTACCTAGTGCCCTACTGTATCATATATGATATATTTATACCCTACATGGTAACCTCCTATATAGTATAATATATCTGTATACACTACATAGTGTACTTCTTTATAAAATATTATATATTTATACCACATCTAGTGGCTTTCTATATAATCTATGGTATATTTAATCATATCTAGTTCCCTTCTGTATCAGATGTGACACGTTTAGGTTCTCCAGCGTCTCTGTGACTCTGAACTGTTCAGTGACGTTTAACGTTTTATCAGATAAAAAATAACCCCAAATAACTCAGACATCACGCTGTTTATAAGCTACAATAAAACTGTATAATAAATTAGAATTAATTTGAATATTCTCACCGTTGAAAATGACAGAATGAAGTTTAAACGCCGCCTGTTTATCCGGAGCTTCGAGCTATTTTGCTTCACTTCCCGGTTCTCATTCGCTAAGAGAGGCGGGACTAACACAGGAAGCATCCAATCAGCGCCGAGCACAACTGCTTACGAAACCACTACAAAGACGCCGCCGCGTTTACTCAATCGATCGATTAAATCATTTAAATAAAATGCTTAACAAAAATGATCACCATCATAAAAGTATCATAAAAATATAAAGCACAATTAATTTATTTATTTAAACATTTTCGCTAACAGCTTAATCTTTGTCAGGGTCGTGGTGGGTCCGGCGCGGACTGAAACCACATCCTGGATGAAACCTAGTTCAGTCAACACCAAGGTGCCATTTAAAGTGTTTTAATCTACCCTTTGCATGCCATTTTGGGGGGGTGAAATAAATCCAAAGTGTTTGATAGAAACCTAAGAACATGCCAAACTCAGGCCTCATGATTCTATGAGGCAAATATTCTACCAGTTGCACCATCATGCCACATAAAACATGAAATAATTCATTTGCAGTGAGGGTGATGGACGACACAGAGCTGTTAAAACACTAAGATAAGCACATGGCACTGAACAGGGTGGCAGTACATCACATGATATTACACGCTCACCCACAACTTCCACTCTGACTACAGAGAGCTGCACAATATCATGCCAAGTGTGTGGCAGCAATGAGGAACCCCACTGACCTCCCCGATTCAGGCACAGCCAACTGTGTCTGTTGGACGCCTGGCTAGGTTGACAGCATAGCTGAGATTCAAACTTGAAACACTGAGCTATTAGCAGTGGTGGCCAGCAGATTAGAACACTGTGCCGATTAAGCAGCACACCCAGACACCATTTAGCCAGTCCACCTCCTGGCATGATTTTGAGTTAGTATGTATGAAAATACACTCAGCCCCCTTTATACAGGGCTGTGAGGAGGAGGGGGGGGGGGGAGGGGGAGGGTTTCACCATCCTGACGGATCCCCGGAAGCAATCTGATGCTACTGTTCTGAGAATGAGCTGCCGAATCTTTTTGTTACAACATAAATCTTATTAATGGAAAGATGTGGTTTATGCTTTTTTATTCTTTTGGATATTAAGCATAATTTACCTAAACTGGATTGATTTAGCTAATTATCACACACTAGATATGACGCAAAATAGCACACCTGTAGTGAGCGGCCCAGCCCTTAATTTGTTTTTCAGTATGTGGCCCTTAGTAAAAAAAAAAGGACATCCCATTAATAAAGAAAACTAATAGTAAAACATGAGAGAGAACATGCCAAAATAAACATATAATAATAATAATAATAATCTTTAATGTACACTGATCAGCCATAACATTAAAACCAGCTCCACTTACCATATAGAAGCACTTTGTAGTTCTACAATTACTGACTGTAGTCCATCTGTTTCATTACATACCTTTTTAGCCTGCTTTCAATACCGTGTCCACTCACTGTCCACTCTATTAGACACTCCTACCTAGTCGGTCCACCTTGTAGATGTAAAGTCAGAGACGATCGCTCATCTATTGCTGCTGTTTGAGTCGGTCATCTTCTAGACCTTCATCAGTGGTCACAGGACGCTGCCCACGGGGCGCTGTCGGCTGGATATATTTGGTTGGTGGACTATTCTCATTGGCTATTGGCTGCTGTGTGTGATCCACTCATACCAGCACAACACACACTAACACACCACCACCATGTCAGTGTCACTGCAGTGCTGAGAATCATCCACCACCTAAATAATACCTGCTCTGTGGGGGTCCTGATTATTGAAGAACAGCATAAAAGGGGGCTAACAAAGCATGTAGAGAAACAGATGGACTACAGTCAGTAATTGTAGAACTACAAAGTGCTTCTATATGGTAAGTGGAGCTGATAAAATGTTTTAATGTTATGACTGATCAGCGTAAAAGTAAAATATCCATTGCATTGATTTAATGTCTCTCGAAATGAAGTATTTGTGTCAGAACTGAATACAAATCAGCTTAAAATGCATTTTACTGTGTGGTGCTTTGAAAGAGCCAGAATACGGGAGTCTCTGTAAATCAGAGCTGTTATGATTGTTATTCATCACATTTTGTAATCTTGTCCTCTGCTTCAACCTACTCAGTGCAATGGCACATACATTTCAGTAGATGTCACTAAATGCTTTTACACTCGCAATATTTGTTCCAGCCATTCAGCAACATAAGTCTTGTGCAGGATCTAAATTTAATGTTATAATCCAGTCTGTCCTCACAAGGGTAAAGCTTTGCAATCTCTAAATCAACCAAATGTGCAGTGCTGTGACCTCAGGGTGTCGGAATACAAATCTAGAGTTTAACCCAGACAAAACGGCGTCTCAAAATTGTGTAAACAAGCCAAGTGCTTAGAATAAATGTTTAGGTGAACCACTTCATCTAGCTCTCCTGAAGCTGCATCAGCACTGGTGTACTTCTGCACATCTTTTGTTTCTTCTTGGTAGCTACACAGCACTAAATCCAATGCAAATCCTAGTGTTTGTATGTTCTAAACCTAACCTGTTTTCCTTTTTTAAATGGAACACAGTCTGCTTGAACAGTCTGTGCAGCAGGAGGTAATTTTTCACTGAATTTAATATAATCAGTAGTGCACTTATGTTGGAGTGAATGCACTCTGGTATAATTTTAATTACAGCTATTTATTTAAGACTCTAAAGGTTCGGTAAGCGAGTCAGTCAGCGTGAGATTCGGTGTGCGAGTGTGACGCACTGTGATGGACCAGAATTTCACTCTGAACTTGTTAATTAAAGATAAATAAGTAAATGAATATAAACACCGACTGTTTCTTTTCAACTCACACACACACACAAACTGATGCACTGTTAGCACTTTTCCACAAAACTAACTCTGGTTCTAGAACCGGTTCTGTTCAGGTTTCTTTCAACCTTGGTGTTTTTTTAGAGAACCGACCCGCGTTTCCACCAGTTTTTGGGAACCAAGCTGCGTCATTAACGGTGGGCGTTACATAAAGAAAGTAAAGATTAGTAACATGATGGTGGAGCGTGTGGATTATCTGTGAGCATTTGTGCTGCTGTTACAGATGTTCGTTTTTATGTAAAAAGCATCGATCAGCTGTTGGTGATAAGAAGACGTAGACGTGTTTGTCGTCGTTGTTTTCTTTAGTGCGTCACGTGAGAAGCGTTTTGTGCTTCGCTCTCATCGTGACCCTCGGAGCATTGCCCAGCGCTCGGTGAAACCTTACTAAAGTTCCACGTCAAGAACATGCAATTGTGTGAATTAACCATCAAACCCACTCGTATTTTTTGGGTCACTTTTTTTTAATATATATATATTTTCTTATGCATTTTTTCCCCTTTTTCTCCCTTTTTTAGGGCGTCCAATTGCCTGATTGCGTCATGCTTCCTCTCCACCAATGCCGATCCCCGCTCTGATTGAGGAGAACGAAGCTAACCCACACCCCCTCCGACACGTAGGCAGCAGCCGCATGCATCTCATCACCTACACTTTGACGAGTGCCGTGCAGCTCAGCGTTGTGTACGGAGTGACACACCCTAAGAGCACTGTTTTCCCATCTCTGTGCAGGCGCCACCAATCAGCCAGCAGAGGTCGTAATTGCACCAGTCATGAGAGAGAGACCCCATCCGGCTTAGTCCCGCCCATATCTGAACAACAGGCCAATCGTTGTTCATGTGGCTGTTCAGCGCCAGTCGGAAAGGCAGAGCTGAGATTCGATACGATGTATTCGGGATCCCAGCTCTGGTTCCAGCTGTGCCACCTGAGCGGCCTCTGGGTCACTTTTAACACGTCATATCAAACAGTTCATCTCATTTGAGGCGTTTTGAAAATATCAGTGGCAAACTGGCTCAAAATTCAATCAGGTGAACTTTTAAAAAAAAATGGAAGTGCAGCGTCCAGCTCCATACGAGAGACCAGCACAGCGGTTTTACAGCTTCTCATGTGAAAGCATCCAAACCTCGACACTCTGTCACGCCCACAGATGACGTCATCGTTCGTGCTATAAAAACGAGTATTCTGTGGTGCCAGATTAGAACCCTAGTTCACTGTCTGGAACCTCTTTTTTTCGGTGGAAACACACAGAACCGGTTCAAAATCAAGTTTGCAAACCGGAACCATTCCACGCCGGTGGAAAAAGGGTACGAGTGAAATGTGTGGAAGGAAAAATAATCATTCATGACCACAGAAAGACGCCACAACGTTGTAGTTTTATAAAAAACAAAGATGAAATTTATTATTTCTGATCTCCTGCGCTCTGCTCTGTATATTTATAGATTTCTACATCATCTCACTGTGGCACAAGTCCTCTTCAGTCCAGAAGAGCAGGAACCAGGCGCGGTTTTCTCTGTTCTGTATTTACAGTACTGCCACGGAAATGTACAAGATTTAATGGCGTTCACGATCTCGAGGAGAAGTACGGATACACTTTTGTTCCCTCTGTATAAACTAGCATCTTTAGCTCATTATTTATTATTATTTCTTTTATACAGGTGAAAAGTTCATGATCGTTTTCAGTCTCGGTACATCCACATGATCTGATTCTCAGACGCAAACCTTTCTGCACATGACGCGTTCCTTCACCGTCACCGTCGCCAGCGTTCCGACACACACACACACTGATTGATTTCCTTTCTATATCCATAGATACAATCATTCCTCCTCCGTCTTTCTCTTCTTGGGCCAACATTTCATCTCTCCCATCAGCCACGTTCAGAATCCA